>NC_134588.1:70336985-70584485 GCF_037038515.1 Microtus pennsylvanicus
GGTAAGGCAATCAATCCCCTTGAAGCCTGCTTAGGGAAATTCCAGCTGTGGTTAAGTGTACTTTGAAGTGATTGGGTATAGAACTTTACTAGTACAGGAATCATTTTCTGATTGGCTCATGATATCTGGTCAATTGCTGTGGTTGTGGTGTCAGGGGTCTGTCTGCTGTGTCTGGGGTTTATCTGACTGAAAATAGAAAGAACACACCCTGACTGGCTACCAGACTGGACGTGCTTCCTGAGGGTCTAGTTGAAGCCAGATGTGAGTCAACGGAGGATGGTGGGGTATCATGGGGCAGAGGTCTTAGCAAACTGGCCCCTGAAAAAAAAATCTGGCCCTGGTTGCTCCACACCCTCCATTTGTTTCCTTTAGTCCCCCTCTCCTGAAGTCTATAAGCAGCCCCTTCTTTAAGGGCTTCAGTGCAAATGCTATTCATTTCTCCCAGGCATCCGAGTGTGGACTCCAGATAGAAAATATTAGCCAATACATAAAGATGGAACATATAAGAAAATTCTAGAAACATACCCACCAGTTGCTTTTCTTCTGGAGTCTCTATTATCAGAGAGGAAAAGGCCAAGCTACAGGCTAATGCTGAAATAATTTCTATGTCTTGAAATAAGATATTAGCTTAGAAGAGGCAGCTCTCTCTTCCAAAGCTTTTACTGAAGTTAACAGAGCAAGCCAGCATTGTTTTGACAGCCCTGTGGTCTGCCAGGACCTCAAGTGTAACCAAAAATGAATGAGTAAACAAGTCACATGTGGTAGAAGCCTGTGTGGAGTGCTTCTGCCCACTGACACCTGCCAGGAGTGCTTCCGGCCACTGACAGACTTCCAGAGATCGTCAGGCATGCTTTAGCTGTTTTCATCTTCCTGCTTTTGACTTTTTCCAAAGTGAATTCTTAACAGAGAACTAAAATCCACCCCCACCCATGGTTTTATCATTTCTTCTTTGGAGAGTGCTATGTTCAGCTTAAAGGCAAGTGTAATAAAAATCTTCATGCAGAATAAACACTTTCAGTTTGTGAGGAGAAGAATTGCATATTGCTTTTCTAAAAGACTATGAGAGGATTCATTTTCTATATGCAAGGAAACCACCCAGCTTCATCAATACTGATAAGACGTTTTGGGAACTGATGTAGACTCATTTCCAAAGCCTTTCTCTAGGTTTGTGTTTCTACCTCAAAACACTTCTTCCTACCCTGTCAGGTGCCCATGCCAAAGTCTGTTGCTGCCCTACTGGTGCCGCCAGGTAGTGAAACTGATGCCATCATGTTGACTGCTGGTTTAAGAAGATGAAAGAATGGATTATTCTCAGGCTCATTAGAAGTTTCAATCCAAGCAAGTGATGGGGACGATTGGATCAAGGGGATCTTGTGTGAAAAGATAATAAAGGACTGGAAACAAAAGTATGAAATAGGTTTTGAGACTAAAGGATCAAATAGCCCCTGATGGAGACAGGATGGGATCAAAAAGATCATGTGACTTCCTGCCAGAGTCCCCAGCAACCTCCTTGGGGAAATTCATTCTCCAGAGTGTCAGCTAAAGAACCTGACATGGGTTCAAAAAAAATCCACAGTCAAAAAGCCCAGAAGGAAGCCTTCCCTGTTGTTAAGGAGAGCTTTCATGGAGCCTGACAGAGAATCAGCGGGACTCTAGCAGATGACATCAGGAAATAAAGGGGAGACTCATCAAAAAGAACAGGCTCTGAGGGATAACAGTGACAGAGAGGTGTGGAAGCCGTGGTCTTGAAGCAGAATTAAAACATTGCAGATTTCACCAGTCACAGCACAGAACCTAGAGAGGCTGCTAGAAAATCAGAAGGTGATAAAATCATGGAGTAAATAATTGGGAGAAAGTCATGAACATAAAGACTAAACTAACCAAAGAAAGTCTAGAAAAAACCCCACCAAACAGACAAAAAAAACCCCCACACACAATGAAAGTTATGTGTATAAAAATAATGCCCTATATACTCAAGAAACAAACTTTGAGGGTGCTGGCTATGTTGACTTTGAAAAGAAATAACTTTTTAAGTCATCTTTTGTATCTAAAAATACTAAATCAAAATGTTCCATAAAGTATCCACAAAATAAATTACTCAAACTTTAAGTATGCTTTTAATTTTTTTCTTCAAATTTGGCTTCCTTTTCATTTCTCATTAAGACCCAAACTCCTGCCAATGTTGAAATGTATGTTTTACCTATTTTTAGTTAAAGTTTCAATGTATTTTCATGTGATGTTTTTCCTTTGCCTTTCCTGGTAAAGCAGCCTCGCCAGGCTATCCAACTTTCCCCCAAACGTTTTCAGATTTCCTAGTTTATTTTCTATTGCTGTGACAAAGAAACATGACCAAGCCAACTTATCAAAGAAAGCATTTATGGACTGGCAGTTTCAGGGGATTGGAATCCATGATGGCAGAGCAAAGGGAAGGCAGCAGGAAGAGCTGAGAGCTCATGTCTTGATCCTCAAGTAGGAGGAAGAGAGGATGTTAGGAATATCCAGAGTCTTCTGAGACCTCAAAGGTGACCCCCCAGTGACACACCTTCTCCAACAGGGACACATCTTCCAATCCTTCTTAAACAGTTCTACAAATCGGTGGGCAAGTATTCAAACATATGTGCCAACAAGGGCCATTCTCATCCAAACCACCACAGTTTTGTTCAAGATTTCTAAACAGTAGTTAACCTCATGGTTAGTTTTTTTGTGAATATCTGGTTTGATTGATTGTTTACTCACTCTTTGGGGTCTTTGAGCAACCAGAAAATAACAGGTGGAACAAAAATCTGCTGATTAATTCTACAAGCTCATGTTTTTACAATGAAGGGAATCTGTTCTGTCTTTGAACCACTTTCATGTGGTGTGTATGATTAGAAAGATTGCATGAGGTTAGAGTTCAGGCCAGACTTAGCTACAGCACACTTCCTTCTGGGACCAGGCAGGGAGAAAGGAGAAATTGGGCCAGGGCTATTGTAGCCATTCCTGTCATCATGTCATTGTCTAAGGAATCAGTCTTTCTTTCCCAGGAAGGATATTTCTTTTACATTTTGTCTTTCTTTCTTTCTTTCTTTCTTTCTTTCTTTCTTTCTTTCTTTCTTTCTTTTACACAATCCACCCCCTTCATGTCAAGGCACATGTGTGGATGTCAGAGGACAGTTTGAGAAAGTCGATTCTTGTAACTGGAAGTTTCTCTCCTGCCTGCCACTTTCCAAATAACCACTCAGAGGCTTAATATAAATTGTAAAAGTTTGGCCAGTTGCTCAGGAAATTAACCCATTTTTAATGATCTGTATATCACCACATGCCTTGTGGCTTACCAGCAATGCTCTGGCATCTTTCTCCTCCAACAGCTGCTGGTGTCTCCCTTACTCTGCTTTTTTACTTTCCCACCTAGCTATATTCTGCCCTGCCATAGGCCAAAGCAGCTTTATTAATCAACCAATAAAAATAACGTATATTTGTACCATTCAGAAGGGCATCCCACATCATCTCCCCTTTTCTGTATAATTAAAAAAGAAGATTTTAACTTCAGCATTGTAAAATTGCATATAACAAAATGGTGATCAACAAGAATTACAGTTACACTATTTATTCATTTGTATTTGGCAAAATTAAAGAAAATATTCTATCATCTATCTTATCTTTGTGAGTCTAAAGATTCATATCTAATTTATCTTTTATCATAACTAAGAAAACTACCTGTGGTGCCCAAATATTTGGCATTAATTTTCATGTAAAACCTGACAAAAGCTTAAGAAGGAATTCAAAACACAAAAGAACAGAGTCAAGCTCAACTTCTTGGAAACAGCATTTTCTCAGGTGGGCTTTGTTTGTTAGAGACAAGCAGAGGCAGAGCTCCTTTAAGAGATGGTTTAATGACTCAGAGTCAGCAACAAAAACTGCACGGCTCTTTTAAGAGGCCCTACCACCAAAAACTTAAATGGTGTTAATAAGCAGCCAGCAGCATGAACCTAAAGCCTCCCCAGAGTTGGGGGCCATACATGTGGCTTCTGCTAGTACCTCTACCATGAAGCTAGACTCCTATGAAGTAAAGGAATGGAGTAGAGCCAGCCACTTTAATCCTAGCCATGTCTGTTTGGCAGGTTAAATCCTCATGTGGTTAGAAAAAGATAGAGCTATGCATTAAGACAAATCCAGATTGAAAAAAAAACCTCTAAATGGTTTACAATGTGCTCAAAAATATACATGGACATGGGAGAGCAAAGAGAAGGTATAGACATCCATAAAAAAGAAATATATAGTTTAGATATAATTATGTAAACTTCTTGAAAAGGGAGAAAGTAATAAAAGAAAGCCATGCAGAGATGGAAAATACACAGAGAATCTGGATACTGTATGTTAATTTGTTGTCTTTGAATTGCTTGACTGCTGAGGAAGGAGAAACATCTACTAAAAGACATTTGACTATAAATGCTGCTGGAGTAATCCAATCTATATATTTTGAAAATGTCTTGACTTCAAAATTTAAGTCAAAAGATACATTACTTTGGGGAAGAGGTTATGTTTTTGTTTCCACAGGAAATAAGAGACTGTTGATTCATTCCAGGTTAAGAAAAATTAGGTTTAATCAAGGAAGACCCCCTAAAAAATTGTCAATGGGGACAGATGGTCCAGGTGATCAACATCTCAGAATGACTTTGTTGTAGTTTCCTTTAAGTTCTACATCCATAACAGCTTTGAGGTGATTGGCTGAGATTATCCAGCCTCACAGAATACTATAGTCAGGACTTAACCATAATCTTAAATTTTCTCAGGGTTCCTATAAGATTACCAATGCGTAAATAATCAGTAGGAACTATCATAGAAAAATGCATATATATTACCAAAACATGGATTTTGGATGTTTGTCTTTGTTTAGGGGGCTTGGTTATAAACTGTTATTGGTCCTAGCCAATCTCTCTAAAGTAGAAAGGAAATATTATATAGAAATGATGGGCAAAAAGAGTAGATTATTCTGATTGGTAAAATGTGTAGATTATTAAATTTATTTTAATTGAAAATAACTGTTAATCTTACATATTTTACATTGGTATAAATTTTAGTTTATTGATACAAATTTAAAGTTAGTTTTGTTATAATGTATGTATATTCTGCTCTTGTTTGAAGGATTATGTTTATACAGTACAATTAAAATGTAATGTATAATTAAGAAATACAGATTAATAGATAGTCATCTATAATATTCAAAATTATAGTCATGTTAGTTAGGTTTTCTAGTCATACAAAGATGTATTTCAGATAGATAGGAAATCTTCAAACACATTAAAAACCTACAGAAAATGGCATTTAAATGTTTTAAAAACTTAGACTTTTCTTGACAGTGAGAGACATCTGCTTCTGGCAGCATCAATCTATTTCAAAGAAGATAGTGGGCATCAAAGAAAACTCCATATGTAGTTTATTTTCTTTGTAACAAAAGTAAGTCACTGGGCAAGAAAATGCTCTTGCCTCAACTGCTGACAGTATGCTGTCCTAATGGGACAAGTACACCATGAAAGAAAAGACTGCTGAACTTTGCCAAGACAAGGTAGCATAGCTCTTCAGAAAATCCTGCTTCACTGATAAGTCTGTCAGATATGGGAGGCCTGTAGGTCAAACACGGATGCCCTAGTATTGCAGAGGAACTTTGACTGACTGTCCAGGCAGTCTGATGTCCCTGTCATTGGGTACAATTTCACACTTCTGGGGTCTTTGATGTAGTTAAAGATGAAATATTTATAATTATAGCTTTCCTCAGTTACAATAGAAAGTAAATTAGATTCAAAACTCACCAAAATAAGATAGAATTATTTTCTCTAATTTTTTCAAATGCAAATGTATTGTATATTGTTACTGTAATTCTTACTTAATAACTCTTTTTGTTGTATATAGTTTTAAGGTATTAAGGTTAAAATCTTCCTTTTTATTAGACAAAGGGGGAAATGCCGTGGGATAATGCTCTTGTACACTGTAAAGATTTGTCACTCGAGTTGGTTTAATAAAACACTGATTGGGCAGTAGCCAGGAAGGAAATATAGGTGGGGCAAGCAGACTAGGAGAATTCTGGGAAAAGGTAGGGCAGAATCAGAAGTCATCGGGTAGCCACAGAGGAAGCAAGATGAGAATGTTACACTGAGGAAAGGTACCAAGCCACCTGGCTAAACATAGATAAGAATTATGAGTTAATTTCAGCATAAGAGCTACTTAGTAAGAAACCTGAGCTACAAGCCAAACATTTGTAATTCATATAAGCCTCCTGTGTGGTAATTTGGGAAGCAGCTGTGGAATGAGGTAGGATAGAAACTCACCTCTGACTATAAGTTCTCTCTTTCTCCCACATGGACTCCAAGAATTGAACTTATGCTGCTACACTTGGCAGCAAGCACCTTATAAATGTCCAAAATGAATTTAAGGAAGTAATGAAATGATCCCAAAAGAAATAAAGTTAAACACATAAGACAAAATTTAGCTATAAACTTGTAAGACAGAGATTTTTTTAAAAAACAACAATGACAACACAAAACAGTCTAGAAAGAAGTGAAAGGTCAAGCAAACACAGAAATAGCCCATGTTAGCACATGACTGCTTGGTGTTCAGATGGAAATGTCCCCCAAATTGGTCCACAGATTTACCACAATCCTACCTATCAACATCTTTATTGCCCCTTTCTTTTATAACAATGATCTTAGAATTCATACAGAAATGTAGAGGATCAAGAATAGCTACAACAGTCTTGTAAAAGAACCCAGGTGTTTGACATGCCCTTATTTCAAACATCATGAAAAGCTACAGGACTCAAGACAGTATGGCATCAGTACCTGCCAAAGGATGTAAAAAGTATCAATATGGGATTGAGATTCCCAAGTCAAAAGTTCACAAGTATGGCCAGTTGATTTCCCATAATGATGCCAACATCATTTAAAGGATTGTCTTTCCAACAAATAAGGCATGGAAATTATGAATCCCATAAGCCAAAGAAAATTTGGACCTCTGGAGAAGAACTCACATTAAATTAACAACAGATGGATTGTTTGCCTGGTTATAATAGCTGTGAATCCCCTAGAGGAAATAACAAAGGACATCTTAGGCCCTGGATGAAGCAATGATGTTTTAGCTGTGATGCCAAAAGCACAACAACAAAAACTATGAAAATTGAATACTAATTAGAATTAAAATATTTGTGCATCAAAGACTATATTGGTGAAGAGAGGTAAAGGTGAAGAGAACCCACAGAGGGGGAAAAGAATGTTCTAAAATCATATGCTAATCCAAGATTCTCAGCATGATAAACCACTACAAGGAAAGCTCACATGTGACATCATCTGAGGAGTCACAGCCACAACAGAGTCCAAAAATGTCATTCAGCACTTAAACCTGGGCACCACTACTAATCTATCTCAGTATGTATGTGCAAACATCACAAGCCATTTATCATGCCACTCATTTTAGATAAGGCACCCTCAAGCCATAGGAACCTCAGCTTGGAATCTACAAGAAACTTATAATCCAATAATAAAAAGACAAATCAACCATTTTAGTGTGTGTGTGTGTGTGTGCACGTGTGCAAGCACATGCACATAAGAGTGCAGTGCCCATGGAAGCTGAAAGAAAGCATTTGGAGTTGGATTAAAGGCCATTGTGGGGGAAACAGTGGTAATTATTAATAAAGAAAACTGCCAGGGTGGAGAAAACTAAAATAGAAAGAACGGAGGCAAAGGTTTTGCAAGTTAGAAAGCAGGTGAGTGAGCAATCCCCAGAATCCTGAACTATGATCAGAAATTACTGAGGTCCAATCTGATTTACAGAGAACCCCCAGAAGAGGCAGAAACTGGCAACAACAGGCCCTTTAAAGCAGGGTGAAGGAAGGGTGGGTGTTGTAAGATACTGCCTGGGAATGGTGGCATCATCTTGCCATCCTTCCACCTGGAAGGTAGAAGCAGAGGCCAGGAATTTAAAACCATTCTTTGCTGTGCTCTATAGCTAGTTGGAGGTTAGTTTGGCCTACATAAGACTCTTACTCAAAACAACAAAACAAAGCTGTCCACTTGCTGAGAGAGCTCTTCCTCTGCCTAAGGAAAGAGCACACGTTTGTTCTCTAAAAAGAGTAAGCAGAAAGCCTTCATACAGAGATCAGGCATGTTTGAAAGTACAGTCTTTGGATTGAAAATGAGGATTAAGTGAATGTAAGCCTGCTGAATGCTGACTTTTCCACACTTCAGCACAATAGGAGCCAATCCTTTACCCCCTAGGCAGAACACTGGTTTTGGGGAATGTAGCCAGGCCAATGGCTAAGAAATAAAACATTGCTGTAGTGTGGTCCCATCAAACAACCAAGCAGACAGCCGTCCCTGAAACTGAATAGCAACCAACCCTGTGTTCCTACCCAGAATTTGCAGTTGGCTTTCCATATATTAAAACTACTGATTTTATATACGACTTTGCAGCCTGTGACCTCTTAAATTAACAATCATGGATTGTTTGTAAGTTTTTCTGAATCATAGACTACATAACCAACTACATTATCCATGAATAAAGCATTACTCTCTTTTCAATCTTCTGCCTTTTGTTTCTTTTCTTATCTAGTTGCCAAAGCACACCTCTCCAGAGCAATGCTGAACATCAGCTGTAATCACCTGCTCGTGTCTTAGTGAATAAGGACTTATTCTTTCAATATTACATATAATGTTAGCTTGGAATTTTTATACATGATCTTTATTCGAAAATTTCTTTCATTGTTAATTTGATAGATAGATAGATAGATAGATAGATAGATAGATAGATAGATAGATAGATATGTTTTATTACCATTGGTTACTAAAGAAGCTGATTTGTCCAATAGCCAGGCAGAATAGAATCAGGCCAGAAATCCAAGCAAAGATAAAAGGAAAAGGAAGGCAAAATCTGAGAGACAACAGCAGCTGCCAGAGAAGGAAGATGTGAGGTAACAAGCCGTGAGCCTTGTGTTAAAATATAAACTAAAAGAAATGGGTTAATTTAAGTTGTAAGAGCTAGTTAATAATAAGCCTGAGCTAATAGGCCAAACAGTGTGTAATTAATATTAAGCCTCTGAGTGGTTACTTTGAAAGTGTTTGTGGGACCAGGTGGGAGGAAAAACCTCCAGTCACAATGGAGCGGTGCCACTTGACAGGCATTGAGAGGTGTGGTCTTGTTAGAGGAACTATGCTCTGGAGGTGGACTTGATGGTTTTAAAAGCCCAAGCCAAGCCCAGTGTCTTTCTCTTCCTGCTGCCTTCAGATCCAGATGTAGAACTGTCAGCTACCATTTCTGCCTATGTGCTGCCTTGCTGTTCATCATGAGGATAATGGACTAAACCTCTGAAACTCTCAGCAAGCCCCAGTTAAATGCTTTCCTTTGTAAGAGTGGCTGTGGTCATGGTGTCTCCTCACAGAAGTTGGATACTGACTAGGACACAAGTAGAGAACTTGTTACTGGCACCATCAATAACTCACAAGACGCTCTGCAGACTATAAAGATGCGCAGATGTTGGCTGAGATTTCTGTCCTGCCTGGTTCCTGCAGTCATTATCATTAAGTCACAAAGAAATCACACAGAGGTCTACATTAACTGTAAACTGATTGGCCCATTAGCTCAGGCTTGTTATTAACTCTTATAACTTATATTAGCCCATTATTCTTGTCTATGTTAGCCATGTGGCTTGGTACCTTTTACGGTGAGGCAGTTACATCTTGCTTGCTCTGTGGCCAGGTCAGGACTGCAGGCAAAGCTTTCTTCTTTCCAGAATTCTCTTGTTCTCATTGACCCGGCCTTTACTTCCTGTCTGGTTGTCCCACTTATACTTCCTGCCTGGCTACTGGCCAATCAGCATTTATTTAAAATACAATTGACAGGATACAGACCATTGTCCCACAGGACACAGATGTGGACAAGGAGTGACAAGCATGTATAGGCAATTTTCAAAGACTCAAGTCAAGGAGATGTGTCAGACTGAGAAACTCAGTGGGACATACCCTTTTACCCATTGCGTGGTTGTGAATCTTAGGCTGGTTGTTTTAGTTCTTTGAAATCCAGTTTAACCAGCAAGCCAGGTCTAATAACACTCACAGAGCAATAACTACAAGAGTGTGTACCGCTGCTCCCACTGAAACACTCCGCATCATGGTTCCCTGTCATAGTAAGTAGGAAGAATGCTCCCAGTAGCGTTAAATTAAGCAGGCTATCTAATGAGTGGAATTGCTCTCCAGATTTTAAAAGCAAACAGTGCATTAGTCAGTGATGAAGGGTGGGACAAAAGAGGAGGGTGCAAATTACGATTACTTTAATGTGGTGATTATTCACTTCTACAATGTGTCCTCATCTACCAAATTAGCTCAGAGGCTGCTCGCTCACATTTATTCTTCAGTATTTGGCCCAAGCTCAAGTCTGCCACAGAACCCT
This sequence comes from Microtus pennsylvanicus, assembly GCF_037038515.1. Lineage (NCBI taxonomy): Eukaryota > Metazoa > Chordata > Mammalia > Rodentia > Cricetidae > Microtus > Microtus pennsylvanicus. The sequence goes on from NC_134588.1 coordinate 70,347,399, forward strand.
GGGCATTCAACAGCATCTGTGCAGAAAATCATGAACTAGAAGAGCGGTGTTCTGAGCAGTCTTTCAGCGCACGCTGTCATGAGCTAGCTTCATTTGCAGGTTAAGGCGATCTCACTCACGTTTCAGAGTAAATAAAGAATGAACGTGCAAACTTGCTCCCGTCATAGAGGGAGGTAGTCTTCCCTTTGCTGGAGGAAATGAAGCCTACTCTTTCATACGTGCTCTCAATGTCTGATCACAGGCAATGTCATGGTCAAGGAAAAAGGAAAGACTAGCTGACTTGAAATTTCTCACAAACAAAAGAAAAATAACTTGGGATATCTCTGTGTTTCCTCACGTCAAAAAGAAATCCACTTTAAGCACTTCCTTGGAATTGGACAGCTATCCATTTCCAGATATGCCCTGGAGAATGTTGGTAGTTTGCATTAGTGCCCAATATCTAGGCTGTTGGAAAGAACTGTTGGCCAATTCACCTCCATCACTCCGCTTGTTTTATTAAGAGACCCAGAGAAACCTGTGAAAGGGTCTGGCTGTTCACACATGGCCTCAACTAAGAACAGGATGGTTCTCAAGTTTAAATCAACGAAAAGAGGCTCTTCCTGGGTGGTTTTTATTTCTTAATATTTAAGATGAGGAGGTCCCAGGTCCCTGTCCTCAGAAACATCATCTCATTCCAAATCAATGTCTTGATCAAGAATATAAGACCTCCTTTGGTCCCTGCCTAAACTAATCAAAAGGTATAGCTCCTTAAACCTCAGTACCTGAAAGAGTTACATGAATTAACTCTCAAATCCCTTCATTTGGAATTTCCAGACTTGAAATCAAAAGTAATGAAAAACCAAAATCTGTTTCCAAATCATCCTTTCCAAAATTCCCAACAGAGTAAAACATTAAAATTCCTCAGGCTATAAAACACTGACCAGTTTGTTGTGAATATTATGTTAAGGTGTGTTACTTTTGTTTATATTGCATGTGTTTAACTCTGTGAAGCTGTGATGCTTTGCCTGTCTCAAACACCTGATGGTCTGATAAAGAGCTAAGCAGCCAATAGTGATGCAGGAGAAAGGATGGGTGAGGCTGGCAGGCAGAGAGAATATTTAGAAGGAGAAAATGGGGGAAGGGTTTCGGAGTAGGAGTCTGAGAAGGAGGGCATGGGAGGCCAGCCACCCAGCTACACAGCAGTTCATGGAGTAAGAGTAAGATTTAAAGAAGTAAAAGAACAGGAGAAACAGAGGTCAAAGGGTAAACAGGATAATATAAGTTAAGAAAAGTTGGCAAGAAACAAGCCAAGCTTAGGCTGGACATTTAGAAATAAGAATAAGACGCCATGGGTGATTCATTTGGGAGTCAGGTGGTACCCCTCAACCCCCCAAAAAAGTCCAAAGAACATGACATCATATTACTACTCTGGATCCTTCTGCTGGGCCCAGCCCAGTAAGTGTAATCCTCAATGCTCATCAACGAAATTTACTTCTCTGCAACAGAGAGGGGCCATTACAGAAAAACACAGCCAATCAGAATGTAGAGTTGGGGGTCCCAGTACCAATGGCTACATCTACAAAACAACACATGAACCGGAGGTTCTGAGATCACTGCAGAAGACGGGACAGAACAACTGTAAGAGACAGCGAAATGGGGAGTTTGCTGTGAGATTGTTGCTTCTAGGAAGGTCAGAGGTTACACTGTAAAGTCTCACCACCAATACTTCCTATACATGAGCTGAACAAGGAAAACAATAGGCATGCTAAGGTGGGAAAACCCAAGAGGCCTTAACCCTACACAAACAATGCCAGGCAACTAAATAACACCGAGAGCTAGAGAAATGGTGTTCCCCAGGAAAAAGAACACCAACTGTATTCAAAACCAAACCATCAACCATGGAAACATATACACAAGTAATATTTTAAAAGACTAAATATGGTACATTTATGTATTTAGGAACATATATGTACATACATATACAAACCCATATATGCAACAACAATTAATGAAACAAGAGGCTATAGATTTAAAAGAAAACAAGGAGGTATGGTATATTGGGCTGTGGAGGGGGGAAGAAAAGGGTGAAATGATGCAATTATATTATAGTATCAAAAACTAAAAGAAATAAGACAAAATGCAAGGTATTACCTGCCTTTTGTGTTACAAATATGGCCTGGAGAATATATAAGGCCTAAAAATTGTCTCTTTCAAGTAATTTCTGTTGGTCATAGAAGCTTAAAAGGAATAAAAACACCCAATAGGAAGACACGCCTCACAATCCTGGGTGACACATTTGCAGAAGGCAGCAATATGCAAGCAGCCGCATCCAGAAGTGGGAAGGTACCTGGGCAGCAACCCTGTCCAGCCCCTGGGTTGGGGTGGGCAGCCTTCTTCACACTCCTGGGAGCATCTAGGATCAGTCAAGTGAACAACTTGAAGTTGTTTCCTTTCAGGGATATTTGAGTAAAACTCATGGCTGTATCGTTTCACATCAAGAACCTGGAAAGTGCGAGGCGGTGGGGTAAGGGGTGTACAGCCTTTAATCCCAGCACCCAGGAGGCAGAAGCAGGTAGATTTCTGTGAGTTTGAGGCCAGCCTGGACTACAAAGCAAGTTCTAGGATGGCCAGCAAAGCTGTAACAGAGAAACCTTGTCTTGAAAAACCAAAATAAATAAGGAAAGGAAAGAAGGGAGGGAAGGAGGGAGGGAGAGGGAGAGAGAGAACCTAGAAAGAATCTCTTTGCTGTCGCCATACTGCCGCTCATAGTCCCTCCCAAAGGGGTAAAGAAGACCAAGTTTAAAGCAGGAAACAGAACGGGGCAAGATAGCTCAGCTGGTAAAGCCCAATGACCCGAGTCTGAGGTCCAGGACCCACATCGTGGAAGGAGAGAACTGTACCAAAGTTTTTCTTTTGGGCCACCAACCAGCTCTCAAATCATGACATGTAGACGTAATATTAGTTATGAATGCTTGGCCTTATCTTACACTCATTTCTTGCTAACTCTTTAATTTAATTTAACCTGTTTCTCTTCATTTATGTTTTGCCTTGAGGCCTTTTACCTTTCTTTCCTTCTGTATGTCCTAATCCATCTAGCTGGCTGGCAACTGCCTGACTAGCCTCAGGCATCTCCTCTCTTTCTCCCACATTCTCTCCCCTCTCTCTCCTCCCAAACCTAGATTTCTCCTCCTGTTTACTCTCTCTGCCCGCCAGCCCTGCCCATCCCTCTCTTGCCTAGCTATTGGTTGTTCAGTTTTTTATTAGACCAATCAGGTGCCTTAGGCAGGCAAAGTGAAACAAATGTAGCACATCCTTATATAATTAAACAAAGGCAGTAGAGACAATTGTAACACACCTATAGATAGTTAAAGCAATATTCCAGGGCATAAACAAATGTAACACAGCTTTGGCTAGTTAAATATTCCACAACAGAGAACTGACTGCTGCAAGTTGTCCTTGACTTCCTGATGCCCTAATTGACACACAAGCACATGAGGACATGGGGAGACACACACACACACACACACACACACACACACAGAGAGAGAGAGAGAGAGAGAGAGAGAGAGAGAGAGAGAGAGACAGAGACAGAGACAGAGACAGAGACAGACAGAGAGAGACAGAGACAGACAGAGAGACAGACAGAGAGAGAATTATTAATGTAATAAAAACATTTTTCAAACCATGATAACACTCATTGCCTCTCTTCCTGGTGGCATTTTTTCCATGAAAATCTTGGAGTGGGTGTTTTGGCAGATAGCTGTATGACTTCCAAACATCCTGCTCTTCCAGATGTCAGGAAGAAAAATCCAGTCCTTGAGAGGGTTTATGTTTTTCAGTTCTGGTGACTATGGAGGGAACAAGAGTCACCCTGTGACACTATCTTATGAAGGGGATAACAGAAGGGACTCCCATCTGAATCTGAGAGTAATGGCAGCTGCCTTTCACATGAGTGCTGCCAATGAGGAAGGACCTTATCACGCTGGATGATGCTTGCACTCTGATACTGATCCCTCTTTCCCTTGCCAGTATGACAAGCTGACTCCAAAGCTGGCCTTGCAGAGGAAAAGGCAAGAACAATATTTATTTTTAGAGAAACCAGACGTGTCATGCTCTTTCACCAAGAGCCAGCTACGGTTGTATGAGAATAACTCCTACTGGCTCCGAGTCTCACAGTGATATCACCAGCTTTCCAACTGTCACCTCAAGTACATCACAAAGATGGATATCACTAACAAAATGATCATAGCTTGTTGCTGTGGTTGGCTTTCCAGGATCTTCCATGATAAGCGGTCAAGGACAATGACACACGACTAATTTGATGACGCATCAAGGGGCACAAACATATAGAAGTAACAAAGCATTGGAGAGTCACAGTTATAGCCTCCAAAGACCCTCAAAAACCTGAAACACTTTTGTGTGGTGAATTAGAGCCAATAGACATAACATGCGTACTTGCTAATCTACCTGAGGATGGCTCTCAGGCCTAAATCAAATATAATTTTCTAGCCTGTTCACTCTAGCAAGTCTCAGCGTCTGCCATGGGTTTCGAAGTCCTGAAACCCAAGCAACAATTCAGATTAATTTAAGAACTATCGGTGGAGTGGGAATGTAGACTTCAAGGTTTGTAAATCTGAAATGATTCCAGCACGTATCCGGTTTGAGAGTCACAGGCTCCTTCATACTTCCAGACCAGCACATGCAGGACTTGGAAGAACCTTAGTTCCAGTCCATTCTACAACCTAAAAAGCACGTGCAGAGCCAACCACTAATATCTCAGAGCCCGGCTTTAAAGAAATATAAAGCAAGCTAATGATTTCTCCTACTATCTAACTGAATGCCTTCCTTTTATAGAGGAACTACAGCATGTATATACATATATATAACATGTATACATCCTTTTCATAAAGGAAATTGCAGAATCGTTGGCGTGATTTGTCAAAGCCTGAGCTCTGTGGTAAGACTCTGCATTCCACCCAGTAATTTCCATTTCTAATACAAATGTCCATCTCTAATACAGCCAACAAATTTGTGGGTTGGAGCTAAATAGAATTACATATGCTGCAGTGTTAGCAGTGGGAATGGCTCTGTGTATAATAATAATAGACAATAATAGACAGTTTCATTCCTCCTTCATTCCTTTCTCTGTTCTTAGCGAAGGAAGACAATCTATCTAAATGTTGCGCTGCTCAAGCCAATTCAACTCTAAGCTAAGGTATACACTTTTGCCAATCTCAGTTCAACCGTACTGTAAAGCTCAAAATGTATTCAATTTGGGGTCTCATTACTAAGAACAAAAACATGATTTCAAATACGCAGTTGCTAACTGCACCCCCCAGCGTCGCAAATGAAAGGCTCTACAATACCTGTGAATCTCAATCTCTGGCTTACTCTGCTTCCGCAGGCCCCTCAGTGTGACTTCTCCTCCACATGGACACCGGGAAATCAGGATGGGAAGCAAGTGAGCAACAGTGTTGCCATGTCTTTGCTTAGCTTAGCTTCGCCACTGTGAGCTCAGTGTCACCGGATCCTTTCTCAGCCTCACCTCTAAGGTGGAGGGAAAAGGCTACAGGATGCTCCGAGTTCTCTGTCCACTGCGTAGCCTATGACCACTCCAGTACAGCACGAAGGTGGATCTTTATCCCCATCTCTAGTTCATCCCAGGCAGCCGCTCACACATGCTAAGTGTGGCCCAAGCCAGTCTTTCTTCAATAGGCACCTTCCTGGCTTGCGTCGTATTGCTTCATAATGTCCCTCTTCTTAATCTTAATTCTGTTTCTTCAGAGAGTCTTGTTTTCGTCTCAGTTTACTACTATGCAATGTGCGTTACATGTATTACTCTTCATTTTTAAAAATTTTATACCTACAAGCTGACTCCTGAACCTGAAGGAGCAGTTCACAGCCAAGCCATGCATAGATAGTCATGTTTTGAGAGACGAGAGAAGACTTTTCATTGGGCAACAGGCTTGAATTGAGACTTTGCATGTGATGAGGAGCCTATAAGGCAAGGAGAGCTGAAGAATGGCGTTTGTATTCTTGAAAGCACTTTCTCTTTCATGTGGAACATATTTTACTACCTGCCCAACCTGATAAGCACGAAAATAATACCAAATGGGCAGACATGAAGAAGTCAGAGACTGCTTATTGAGTAATGTCCTCCTCTCCCTTTAAATCAGGAGCCAGCAAACTACAGCCAAGAAACCTGGCCTACTTACTGTCCTTTGTAAATAAAACTTTACTCGAAAACCACTGCACATATTTGTTATGATGTCCATAGCCACCTGTCTTTATGAGGAGAGCTCTGAGTAGTTGGACTAGGGCAGGAAACATCCACTTCCTGCCTCTTTAGAAGAAGAGTCTTTCAGAGACAATAACACTTGCTTCCTTCTCATGATTTGCTTCAAGATTTGATCCCAAGGCCAGCAATAGCTGCAAATGAGGCTTAGAAAATAAGCGTCCAACTTTCAACATCTCTGGAAGAGGCTCACAGCAAGGGTCACCAAGTCACACACCCAAAAGTGTCTCCCCGAGGTGGACCCAGGTCAAACAAAATGGTGATGTTCTCCTCTTCAATCTTAACTTCTCTGTGGTAGTTTGAAAGAAACCGGTCCCCAAGGGGAATGGCACCATTAGGAGGTGTGGCCTTGTTAGAGGAAGTGTGTCGCTGTGGGGCCAGGTTTGAGGTCTCATATGCTCAAGCTTCCCTCCAAATGACAGTGAGTGGACTTCCTGTTGCCTGCCTAGCCTGAGGTAGAGCTCTCAGCTTCAGCAGCGCATCTCTGCATCTATACTCTCCATCTGCCTGCATGATGCCATGCTCCCTGCCATGACGATAACAGACGGGACCTCTGAAACTGTAAGCAAGCCACCCCAATTAACTATTTTCTTTGTAAGAGTTGCCATGGTCATGGTGTCTCTTCCCAGACACAAATCCCAAACTAAGACCCTCTCTGACTTCCAATTTCTCTCCCATACGAAAGGGGGGCATTTTTCCTTAAGGTTGCTGAAAGGACGGGATAAGGCAAGGACATAAAATGCGTGATTATGTAAGTTTGAGTTTAGGGAGTGCACGTGAGCCCTTCCTGTTGTCTGCCTTTCCTTCTCTTGTTGTACTTGACGAATACAGCTTGCCTTGTCCTTCAACACAGCAAGCATCTGTTTGGAAATGTAGAACAAACGAACAAAAGCTGCTAGCCTAAGATTTTGGTGTTTTGAAGCACACAAGCAGGACCTATTGTTTGATTCTGCTTAGCTGCTAAGAACAGAGGAATCTTTGAAAGCAACCTTTGCAAGTTATTTTCTAAGGAAGCTCTCCTGGAGCAGAATGGGTAGGGGATGCTCCAGTCTCCCTATTGGTGTAATGGGCCCTGGAACAGAATAAATGATGGGGGTCTTGCTCACAGACCTTGGGACTGGCACTACCCTCTTCCAAAGAGAAGGGAGCTTATCTCCAGACCCAGAAGCCCCATTCTGGGTTAGGCAGGGATGTTCTTGTGCTGGGAACTATATTAGATATGTTAGCAGACAATTAGAGACAAATAATCGGAGACTCCGAATCTTCTAACCAAGTCCTAACACACTATAGACCCGGTGGGAAGAGGGCTCAGAAAGATTCAGGAGCACTGGATAACATCTCTCTCTCCTCTGCATCACTTGTACCTCTGAACTCTGGCTCTTTAGTGCGCTGTGACATCACACACATCTGCTCGAAGACTGTCTTCAGTGCAGTGTGACACCATACACAGCTGCTCACAAACTGTCTTCAGTGCAGTGTGACACTGTACACAGCTGCTCACAGACTGTCTTCAGTGCAGTGTGACACCACACACAGCTGCTCACAGACTGTCTTCAGTGCAGTGTGACACCACACACATCTGCTCACAGACTTCTTCAGTGCAGTGTGACACCACACACAGCTGCTCACAGACTGTCTTCAGTGCAGTGTGACACCACACACAGCTACTCACAGACTGTCTTCAGTGCAGTGTGACACCACACACAGCTGCTCACAGACTGTCTTCAGTGCAGTGTGACACCACACACATCTGCTCACAGACTTCTTCAGTGCAGTGTGACACCACACACATCTGCTCACAGACTTCTTCAGTGCAGTGTGACACCGCACACAGCTGCTCACAGACTGTCTTCAGTGCAGTGTGACACTGTACACAGCTGCTCACAGACTGTCTTCAGTGCAGTGTGACACCACACACAGCTGCTCACAGACTGTCTTCAGTGCAGTGTGACACTGTACACAGCTGCTCACAGACTGTCTTCAGTGCAGTGTGACACCACACACAGCTGTTCACAGACTGTCTTCAGTGCAGTGTGACACTGTACACATCTGCTCACAGACTGTCTTCAGTGCAGTGTGACACCACACACAGCTACTCACAGACTGTCTTCAGTGCAGTGTGACACCACACACAGCTGCTCACAGACTTCTTCAGTGCAGTGTGACACCGCACACAGCTGCTCACAGACTGTCTTCAGTGCAGTGTGACACCGCACACAGCTGCTCACAGACTGTCTTCAGTGCAGTGTGACACTGTACACATCTGCTCACAGACTGTCTTCAGTGCAGTGTGACACCACACACAGCTGCTCACAGACTGTCTTCAGTGCAGTGTGACACCACACACAGCTGCTCACAGACTGTCTTCAGTGCAGTGTGACACTGTACACAGCTGCTCACAGACTTCTTCAGTGCAGAGTGACACCACACACAGCTGCTCACAGACTGTCTTCAGTGCAGTGTCACACTGTACACAGCTGCTCACAGACTGTCTTCAGTGCAGTGTGACACCGCACACAGCTGCTCACAGACTGTCTTCAGTGCAGTGTGACACTGTACACAGCTGCTCACAGACTGTCTTCAGTGCAGTGTGACACCACACACAGCTGCTCACAGACTGTCTTCAGTGCAGTGTGACACCACACACATCTGCTCACAGACTGTCTTCAGTGCAGTGTGACACCACACACAGCTGCTCACAGACTGTCTTCAGTGCAGTGTGACACTGTACACATCTGCTCACAGACTATCTTCAGTGCAGTGTGACACTGTACACAGCTGCTCACAGACTGTCTTCAGTGCAGTGTGACACCACACACATCTGCTCACAGACTGTCTTCAGTGCAGTGTGACACCACACACAGCTGCTCACAGACTGTCTTCAGTGCAGTGTGACACTGTACACATCTGCTCACAGACTATCTTCAGTGCAGTGTGACACTGTACACAGCTGCTCACAGACTGTCTTCAGTGCAGTGTGACACCACACACAGCTGCTCACAGACTTCTTCAGTGCAGTGTGACACTGTACACAGCTGCTCACAGACTGTCTTCAGTGCAGTGTGACACTGTACACATCTGCTCACAGACTGTCTTCAGTGCAGTGTGACACTGTACACAGCTGCTCACAGACTTCTTCAGTGCAGAGTGACACCACACACAGCTGCTCACAGACTGTCTTCAGTGCAGTGTGACACTGTACACAGCTGCTCACAGACTGTCTTCAGTGCAGTGTGACACCACACACAGCTGCTCACAGACTGTCTTCAGTGCAGTGTGACACCACACACAGCTGCTCACAGACTGTCTTCAGTGCAGTGTGACACCACACACAGCTGCTCACAGACTGTCTTCAGTGCAGTGTGACACCACACACAGCTGCTCACAGACTGTCTTCAGTGCAGTGTGACACTGTACACAGCTGCTCACAGACTTCTTCAGTGCAGTGTGACACCACACACAGCTGCTCACAGACTGTCTTCAGTGCAGTGTGACACCACACACAGCTGCTCACAGACTGTCTTCAGTGCAGTGTGACACCACACACAGCTGCTCACAGACTGTCTTCAGTGCAGTGTGACACTGTACACAGCTGCTCACAGACTTCTTCAGTGCAGTGTGACACTGTACACATCTGCTCACAGACTGTCTTCAGTGCAGTGTGACACTGTACACAGCTGCTCACAGACTGTCTTCAGTGCAGTGTGACACCACACACAGCTGCTCACAGACTGTCTTCAGTGCAGTGTGACACTGTACACAGCTGCTCACAGACTGTCTTCAGTGCAGTGTGACACCACACACAGCTGCTCACAGACTGTCTTCAGTGCAGTGTGACACTGTACACAGCTGCTCACAGACTGTCTTCAGTGCAGTGTGACACCACACACAGCTGCTCACAGACTGTCTTCAGTGCAGTGTGACACTGTACACAGCTGCTCACAGACTGTCTTCAGTGCAGTGTGACACCACACACAGCTGCTCACAGACTGTCTTCAGTGCAGTGTGACACTGTACACAGCTGCTCACAGACTTCTTCAGTGCAGTGTGACACTGTACACAGCTGCTCACAGACTGTCGTCAGTGCAGTGTGACACTGTACACAGCTGCTCACAGACTGTCTTCAGTGCAGTGTGACACCGTACACAGCTGCTCACAGACTGTCTTCAGTGCAGTGTGACACCACACACATCTGCTCACAGACTTCTTCAGTGCAGTGTGACACCACACACATCTGCTCACAGACTTCTTCAGTGCAGTGTGACACCGCACACAGCTGCTCACAGACTGTCTTCAGTGCAGTGTGACACCACACACAGCTGCTCACAGACTGTCTTCAGTGCAGTGTGACACCACACACAGCTGCTCACAGACTGTCTTCAGTGCAGTGTGACACTGTACACAGCTGCTCACAGACTGTCTTCAGTGCAGTGTGACACCACACACAGCTGTTCACAGACTGTCTTCAGTGCAGTGTGACACTGTACACAGCTGCTCACAGACTGTCTTCAGTGCAGTGTGACACCACACACAGCTACTCACAGACTGTCTTCAGTGCAGTGTGACACCACACACAGCTGCTCACAGACTTCTTCAGTGCAGTGTGACACCGCACACAGCTGCTCACAGACTGTCTTCAGTGCAGTGTGACACCGCACACAGCTGCTCACAGACTGTCTTCAGTGCAGTGTGACACTGTACACATCTGCTCACAGACTGTCTTCAGTGCAGTGTGACACCACACACAGCTGCTCACAGACTGTCTTCAGTGCAGTGTGACACCACACACAGCTGCTCACAGACTGTCTTCAGTGCAGTGTGACACTGTACACAGCTGCTCACAGACTTCTTCAGTGCAGAGTGACACCACACACAGCTGCTCACAGACTGTCTTCAGTGCAGTGTGACACTGTACACAGCTGCTCACAGACTGTCTTCAGTGCAGTGTGACACCGCACACAGCTGCTCACAGACTGTCTTCAGTGCAGTGTGACACCACACACATCTGCTCACAGACTTCTTCAGTGCAGTGTGACACCACACACATCTGCTCACAGACTTCTTCAGTGCAGTGTGACACCGCACACAGCTGCTCACAGACTGTCTTCAGTGCAGTGTGACACTGTACACAGCTGCTCACAGACTGTCTTCAGTGCAGTGTGACACCACACACAGCTGCTCACAGACTGTCTTCAGTGCAGTGTGACACTGTACACATCTGCTCACAGACTGTCTTCAGTGCAGTGTGACACCACACACAGCTGTTCACAGACTGTCTTAGGTGCAGTGTGACACTGTACACATCTGCTCACAGACTGTCTTCAGTGCAGTGTGACACCACACACAGCTACTCACAGACTGTCTTCAGTGCAGTGTGACACCACACACAGCTGCTCACAGACTTCTTCAGTGCAGTGTGACACCGCACACAGCTGCTCACAGACTGTCTTCAGTGCAGTGTGACACCGCACACAGCTGCTCACAGACTGTCTTCAGTGCAGTGTGACACTGTACACATCTGCTCACAGACTGTCTTCAGTGCAGTGTGACACCACACACAGCTGCTCACAGACTGTCTTCAGTGCAGTGTGACACCACACACAGCTGCTCACAGACTGTCTTCAGTGCAGTGTGACACTGTACACAGCTGCTCACAGACTTCTTCAGTGCAGAGTGACACCACACACAGCTGCTCACAGACTGTCTTCAGTGCAGTGTGACACTGTACACAGCTGCTCACAGACTGTCTTCAGTGCAGTGTGACACCGCACACAGCTGCTCACAGACTGTCTTCAGTGCAGTGTGACACTGTACACAGCTGCTCACAGACTGTCTTCAGTGCAGTGTGACACCACACACAGCTGCTCACAGACTGTCTTCAGTGCAGTGTGACACCACACACATCTGCTCACAGACTGTCTTCAGTGCAGTGTGACACCACACACAGCTGCTCACAGACTGTCTTCAGTGCAGTGTGACACTGTACACATCTGCTCACAGACTATCTTCAGTGCAGTGTGACACTGTACACAGCTGCTCACAGACTGTCTTCAGTGCAGTGTGACACCACACACATCTGCTCACAGACTGTCTTCAGTGCAGTGTGACACCACACACAGCTGCTCACAGACTGTCTTCAGTGCAGTGTGACACTGTACACATCTGCTCACAGACTATCTTCAGTGCAGTGTGACACTGTACACAGCTGCTCACAGACTGTCTTCAGTGCAGTGTGACACCACACACAGCTGCTCACAGACTTCTTCAGTGCAGTGTGACACTGTACACAGCTGCTCACAGACTGTCTTCAGTGCAGTGTGACACCACACACAGCTGCTCATAGACTGTCTTCAGTGCAGTGTGACACCACACACAGCTGCTCACAGACTGTCTTCAGTGCAGTGTGACACTGTACACATCTGCTCACAGACTGTCTTCAGTGCAGTGTGACACTGTACACAGCTGCTCACAGACTTCTTCAGTGCAGAGTGACACCACACACAGCTGCTCACAGACTGTCTTCAGTGCAGTGTGACACTGTACACAGCTGCTCACAGACTGTCTTCAGTGCAGTGTGACACCACACACAGCTGCTCACAGACTGTCTTCAGTGCAGTGTGACACCACACACAGCTGCTCACAGACTGTCTTCAGTGCAGTGTGACACTGTACACAGCTGCTCACAGACTGTCTTCAGTGCAGTGTGACACTGTACACATCTGCTCACAGACTGTCTTCAGTGCAGTGTGACACTGTACACAGCTGCTCACAGACTTCTTCAGTGCAGAGTGACACCACACACAGCTGCTCACAGACTATCTTCAGTGCAGTGTGACACTGTACACAGCTGCTCACAGACTGTCTTCAGTGCAGTGTGACACCACACACAGCTGCTCACAGACTGTCTTCAGTGCAGTGTGACACTGTACACAGCTGCTCACAGACTGTCTTCAGTGCAGTGTGACACCACACACAGCTGCTCACAGACTGTCTTCAGTGCAGTGTGACACCACACACAGCTGCTCACAGACTGTCTTCAGTGCAGTGTGACACTGTACACAGCTGCTCACAGACTTCTTCAGTGCAGTGTGACACCACACACATCTGCTCACAGACTGTCTTCAGTGCAGTGTGACACCACACACAGCTGCTCACAGACTGTCTTCAGTGCAGTGTGACACCACACACAGCTGCTCACAGACTGTCTTCAGTGCAGTGTGACACTGTACACAGCTGCTCACAGACTTCTTCAGTGCAGTGTGACACTGTACACAGCTGCTCACAGACTGTCGTCAGTGCAGTGTGACACTGTACACAGCTGCTCACAGACTGTCTTCAGTGCAGTGTGACACCACACACAGCTGCTCACAGACTGTCTTCAGTGCAGTGTGACACCACACACAGCTGCTCACAGACTGTCTTCAGTGCAGTGTGACACTGTACACAGCTGCTCACAGACTTCTTCAGTGCAGTGTGACACTGTACACAGCTGCTCACAGACTGTCGTCAGTGCAGTGTGACACTGTACACAGCTGCTCACAGACTGTCTTCAGTGCAGTGTGACACCGTACACAGCTGCTCACAAACTGTCTTCAGTGCAGTGTGACACCACACACATCTGCTCACAGACTTCTTCAGTGCAGTGTGACACCACAAACATCTGCTCACAGACTTCTTCAGTGCAGTGTGACACCGCACACAGCTGCTCACAGACTGTCTTCAGTGCAGTGTGACACCACACACAGCTGCTCACAGACTGTCTTCAGTGCAGTGTGACACCACACACAGCTGCTCACAGACTGTCTTCAGTGCAGTGTGACACTGTACACAGCTGCTCACAGACTGTCTTCAGTGCAGTGTGACACCACACACAGCTGTTCACAGACTGTCTTCAGTGCAGTGTGACACTGTACACAGCTGCTCACAGACTGTCTTCAGTGCAGTGTGACACCACACACAGCTACTCACAGACTGTCTTCAGTGCAGTGTGACACCACACACAGCTGCTCACAGACTTCTTCAGTGCAGTGTGACACCGCACACAGCTGCTCACAGACTGTCTTCAGTGCAGTGTGACACCGCACACAGCTGCTCACAGACTGTCTTCAGTGCAGTGTGACACTGTACACATCTGCTCACAGACTGTCTTCAGTGCAGTGTGACACCACACACAGCTGCTCACAGACTGTCTTCAGTGCAGTGTGACACCACACACAGCTGCTCACAGACTGTCTTCAGTGCAGTGTGACACTGTACACAGCTGCTCACAGACTTCTTCAGTGCAGAGTGACACCACACACAGCTGCTCACAGACTGTCTTCAGTGCAGTGTGACACTGTACACAGGTGCTCACAGACTGTCTTCAGTGCAGTGTGACACCGCACACAGCTGCTCACAGACTGTCTTCAGTGCAGTGTGACACTGTACACATCTGCTCACAGACTGTCTTCAGTGCAGTGTGACACCACACACAGCTGCTCACAGACTGTCTTCAGTGCAGTGTGACACCACACACAGCTGCTCACAGACTGTCTTCAGTGCAGTGTGACACTGTACACATCTGCTCACAGACTGTCTTCAGTGCAGTGTGACACCACACACAGCTGCTCACAGACTGTCTTCAGTGCAGTGTGACACCGCACACAGCTGCTCACAGACTTCTTCAGTGCAGTGTGACACTGTACACAGCTGCTCACAGACTGTCTTCAGTGCAGTGTGACACTGTACACAGCTGCTCACAGACTGTCTTCAGTGCAGTGTGACACCACACACAGCTGCTCACAGACTGTCTTCAGTGCAGTGTGACACCACACACATCTGCTCACAGACTGTCTTCAGTGCAGTGTGACACCACACACAGCTGCTCACAGACTGTCTTCAGTGCAGTGTGACACTGTACACATCTGCTCACAGACTATCTTCAGTGCAGTGTGACACTGTACACAGCTGCTCACAGACTGTCTTCAGTGCAGTGTGACACCACACACATCTGCTCACAGACTGTCTTCAGTGCAGTGTGACACCACACACAGCTGCTCACAGACTGTCTTCAGTGCAGTGTGACACTGTACACATCTGCTCACAGACTATCTTCAGTGCAGTGTGACACTGTACACAGCTGCTCACAGACTGTCTTCAGTGCAGTGTGACACCGCACACAGCTGCTCACAGACTGTCTTCAGTGCAGTGTGACACCACACACATCTGCTCACAGACTGTCTTCAGTGCAGTGTGACACCACACACAGCTGCTCACAGACTGTCTTCAGTGCAGTGTGACACTGTACACATCTGCTCACAGACTGTCTTCAGTGCAGTGTGACACTGTACACAGCTGCTCACAGACTGTCTTCAGTGCAGTGTGACACCACACACAGCTGCTCACAGACTGTCTTCAGTGCAGTGTGACGCCACACACATCTGCTCACAGACTGTCTTCAGTGCAGTGTGACACCACACACAGCTGCTCACAGACTGTCTTCAGTGCAGTGTGACACCACACACAGCTGCTCACAGACTGTCTTCAGTGCAGTGTGACACTGTACACAGCTGCTCACAGACTGTCTTCAGTGCAGTGTGACACCACACACAGCTGCTCACAGACTGTCTTCAGTGCAGTGTGACACTGTACACAGCTGCTCACAGACTTCTTCAGTGCAGTGTGACACTGTACACAGCTGCTCACAATCTGTTGTCAGTGCAGTGTGACACTGTACACATCTGCTCACAGACTTCTTCAGTGCAGTGTGACACCACACACAGCTGCTCACAGACTGTCTTCAGTGCAGTGTGACACTGTACACAGCTGCTCACAGACTGTCTTCAGTGCAGTGTGACACCACACACAGCTGCTCACAGACTGTCTTCAGTGCAGTGTGACACCACACACAGCTGCTCACAGACTGTCTTCAGTGCAGTGTGACACTGTACACAGCTGCTCACAGACTGTCTTCAGTGCAGTGTGACACCACACACATCTGCTCACAGACTGTCTTCAGTGCAGTGTGACACCGCACACAGCTACTCACAGACTGTCTTCAGTGCAGTGTGACACTGTACATATCTGCTCACAGACTTCTTCAGTGCAGTGTGACACTGTACACAGCTGCTCACAGACTGTCTTCAGTGCAGTGTGACACCACACACAGCTGCTCACAGACTGTCTTCAGTGCAGTGTGACCCTGTACACAGCTGCTCACAGACTGTCTTCAGTGCAGTGTGACACCACACACAGCTGCTCACAGACTGTCTTCAGTGCAGTGTGACACCGCACACAGCTGCTCACAGACTTCTTCAGTGCAGTGTGACACTGTACACAGCTGCTCACAGACTGTCTTCAGTGCAGTGTGACACTGTAGACAGCTGCTCACAGACTGTCTTCAGTGCAGTGTGACACCACACACAGCTGCTCACAGACTGTCTTCAGTGCAGTGTGACACTGTACACAGCTGCTCACAGACTGTCTTCAGTGCAGTGTGACACCACACACAGCTGCTCACAGACTGTCTTCAGTGCAGTGTGACACCGCACACAGCAGCTCACAGACTTCTTCAGTGCAGTGTGACACCACACACAGCTGCTCACAGACTGTCTTCAGTGCAGTGTGACACTGTACACAGCTGCTCACAGACTGTCTTCAGTGCAGTGTGACACCACACACAGCTGCTCACAGACTGTCTTCAGTGCAGTGTGACACCACACACATCTGCTCACAGACTGTCTTCAGTGCAGTGTGACACCACACACAGCTGCTCACAGACTGTCTTCAGTGCAGTGTGACACTGTACACATCTGCTCACAGACTATCTTCAGTGCAGTGTGACACTGTACACAGCTGCTCACAGACTGTCTTCAGTGCAGTGTGACACCACACACATCTGCTCACAGACTGTCTTCAGTGCAGTGTGACACTGTACACAGCTGCTCACAGACTGTCTTCAGTGCAGTGTGACACTGTACACATCTGCTCACAGACTATCTTCAGTGCAGTGTGACACTGTACACAGCTGCTCACAGACTGTCTTCAGTGCAGTGTGACACCACACACAGCTGCTCACAGACTTCTTCAGTGCAGTGTGACACTGTACACAGCTGCTCACAGACTGTCTTCAGTGCAGTGTGACACCACACACAGCTGCTCACAGACTGTCTTCAGTGCAGTGTGACACCACACACAGCTGCTCACAGACTGTCTTCAGTGCAGTGTGACACTGTACACATCTGCTCACAGACTGTCTTCAGTGCAGTGTGACACTGTACACAGCTGCTCACAGACTTCTTCAGTGCAGAGTGACACCACACACAGCTGCTCACAGACTGTCTTCAGTGCAGTGTGACACTGTACACAGCTGCTCACAGACTGTCTTCAGTGCAGTGTGACACCACACACAGCTGCTCACAGACTGTCTTCAGTGCAGTGTGACACTGTACACAGCTGCTCACAGACTGTCTTCAGTGCAGTGTGACACCACACACAGCTGCTCACAGACTGTCTTCAGTGCAGTGTGACACCACACACAGCTGCTCACAGACTGTCTTCAGTGCAGTGTGACACTGTACACAGCTGCTCACAGACTTCTTCAGTGCAGTGTGACACCACACACATCTGCTCACAGACTGTCTTCAGTGCAGTGTGACACCACACACAGCTGCTCACAGACTGTCTTCAGTGCAGTGTGACACTGTACACAGCTGCTCACAGACTGTCTTCAGTGCAGTGTGACACCACACACAGCTGCTCACAGACTGTCTTCAGTGCAGTGTGACACCACACACAGCTGCTCACAGACTGTCTTCAGTGCAGTGTGACACTGTACACAGCTGCTCACAGACTTCTTCAGTGCAGTGTGACACTGTACACAGCTGCTCACAGACTGTCGTCAGTGCAGTGTGACACTGTACACAGCTGCTCACAGACTGTCTTCAGTGCAGTGTGACACCGTACACAGCTGCTCACAGACTGTCTTCAGTGCAGTGTGACACCACACACAGCTGCTCACAGACTTCTTCAGTGCAGTGTGACACCACACACATCTGCTCACAGACTGTCTTCAGTGCAGTGTGACACTGTACACATCTGCTCACAGACTGTCTTCAGTTCAGTGTGACACTGTACACAGCTGCTCACAGACTTCTTCAGTGCAGTGTGACACTGTACACAGCTGCTCACAGACTGTCTTCAGTGCAGTGTGACACCACACACAGCTGCTCACAGACTGTCTTCAGTGCAGAGTGACACCACACACAGCTGCTCACAGACTGTCTTCAGTGCAGTGTGACACTGTACACATCTGCTCACAGACTGTCTTAGTGCAGTGTGACACCACACACATCTGCTCACAGACTGTCTTCAGTGCAGTGTGACACCGCACACAGCTACTCACAGACTGTCTTCAGTGCAGTGTGACACTGTACACAGCTGCTCACAGACTGTCTTCAGTGCAGTGTGACACCGCACACAGCTGCTCACAGACTGTCTTCAGTGCAGTGTGACACTGTACACATCTGCTCACAGACTGTCTTCAGTGCAGTGTGACACCACACACAGCTGCTCACAGACTGTCTTCAGTGCAGTGTGACACTGTACACATCTGCTCACAGACTGTCTTCAGTGCAGTGTGACACTGTACACAGCTGCTCACAGACTGTCTTCAGTGCAGTGTGACACCACACACAGCTGCTCACAGACTGTCTTCAGTGCAGTGTGACACCACACACATCTGCTCACAGACTGTCTTCAGTGCAGTGTGACACCACACACAGCTGCTCACAGACTGTCTTCAGTGCAGTGTGACACCACACACAGCTGCTCACAGACTGTCTTCAGTGCAGTGTGACACTGTACACAGCTGCTCACAGACTGTCTTCAGTGCAGTGTGACACCACACACAGCTGCTCACAGACTGTCTTCAGTGCAGTGTGACACTGTACACAGCTGCTCACAGACTTCTTCAGTGCAGTGTGACACTGTACACAGCTGCTCACAGACTGTTGTCAGTGCAGTGTGACACTGTACACATCTGCTCACAGACTTCTTCAGTGCAGTGTGACACCACACACAGCTGCTCACAGACTGTCTTCAGTGCAGTGTGACACCACACACAGCTGCTCACAGACTGTCTTCAGTGCAGTGTGACACCACACACAGCTGCTCACAGACTGTCTTCAGTGCAGTGTGACACCACACACAGCTGCTCACAGACTGTCTTCAGTGCAGTGTGACACTGTACACAGCTGCTCACAGACTGTCTTCAGTGCAGTGTGACACCACACACAGCTGCTCACAGACTGTCTTCAGTGCAGTGTGACACTGTACACAGCTGCTCACAGACTTCTTCAGTGCAGTGTGACACTGTACACAGCTGCTCACAGACTGTTGTCAGTGCAGTGTGACACTGTACACATCTGCTCACAGACTTCTTCAGTGCAGTGTGACACCACACACAGCTGCTCACAGACTGTCTTCAGTGCAGTGTGACACCACACACAGCTGCTCACAGACTGTCTTCAGTGCAGTGTGACACTGTACACATCTGCTCACAGACTGTCTTCAGTGCAGTGTGACACTGTACACAGCTGCTCACAGACTGTCTTCAGTGCAGTGTGACACCACACACAGCTGCTCACAGACTGTCTTCAGTGCAGTGTGACACTGTACACAGCTGCTCACAGACTTCTTCAGTGCAGTGTGACACTGTAAACAGCTGCTCACAGACTGTTGTCAGTGCAGTGTGACACTGTACACATCTGCTCACAGACTTCTTCAGTGCAGTGTGACACCACACACAGCTGCTCACAGACTGTCTTCAGTGCAGTGTGACACCGCACACAGCTGCTCACAGACTGTCTTCAGTGCAGTGTGACACCACACACAGCTGCTCACAGACTGTCTTCAGTGCAGTGTGACACCACACACAGCTGCTCACAGACTGTCTTCAGTGCAGTGTGACACTGTACACAGCTGCTCACAGACTGTCTTCAGTGCAGTGTGACACCACACACAGCTGCTCACAGACTGTCTTCAGTGCAGTGTGACACTGTACACAGCTGCTCACAGACTTCTTCAGTGCAGTGTGACACTGTACACAGCTGCTCACAGACTGTTGTCAGTGCAGTGTGACACTGTACACATCTGCTCACAGACTTCTTCAGTGCAGTGTGACACTGTACACAGCTGCTCACAGACTGTCTTCAGTGCAGTGTGACACCACACACAGCTACTCACAGACTGTCTTCAGTGCAGTGTGACACCACACACAGCTGCTCACAGACTGTCTTCAGTGCAGTGTGACACCACACACATCTGCTCACAGACTGTCTTCAGTGCAGTGTGACACCACACACATCTGCTCACAGACTGTCTTCAGTGCAGTGTGACACCACACACAGCTGCTCACAGACTTCTTCAGTGCAGTGTGACACCACACACAGCTGCTCACAGACTGTCTTCAGTGCAGTGTGACACTGTACACAGCTGCTCACAGACTGTCTTCAGTGCAGTGTGACACTGTACACAGCTGCTCACAGACTATCTTCAGTGCAGTGTGACACTGTACACAGCTGCTCACAGACTGTCTTCAGTGCAGTGTGACACCACACACAGCTGCTCACAGACTGTCTTCAGTGCAGTGTGACACTGTACACAGCTGCTCACAGACTTCTTCAGTGCAGTGTGACACCACACACAGCTGCTCACAGACTTCTTCAGTGCAGTGTGACACTGTACACATCTGCTCACAGACTATCTTCAGTGCAGTGTGACACTGTACACAGCTGCTCACAGACTGTCTTCAGTGCAGTGTGACACTGTACACAGCTGCTCACAGACTGTCTTCAGTGCAGTGTGACACTGTACACAGCTGCTCACAGACTGTCTTCAGTGCAGTGTGACACTGTACACAGCTGCTCACAGACTGTCTTCAGTGCAGTGTGACACCACACACATCTGCTCACAGACTGTCTTCAGTGCAGTGTGACATCACACACATCTGCTCACAGACTGTCTTCAGTGCAGTGTGACACTGTACACAGCTGCTCACAGACTGTCTTCAGTGCAGTGTGACACTGTACACATCTGCTCACAGACTGTCTTCAGTGCAGTGTGACACCACACACAGCTGCTCACAGACTTCTTCAATGCAGTGTGACACCGCACACAGCTGCTCACAGACTGTCTTCAGTGCAGTGTGACACTGTACACAGCTGCTCACAGACTGTCTTCAGTGCAGTGTGACACTGTACACAGCTGCTCACAGACTATCTTCAGTGCAGTGTGACACTGTACACAGCTGCTCACAGACTGTCTTCAGTGCAGTGTGACACCACACACAGCTGCTCACAGACTGTCTTCAGTGCAGTGTGACACTGTACACAGCTGCTCACAGACTTCTTCAGTGCAGTGTGACACCACACACAGCTGCTCACAGACTTCTTCAGTGCAGTGTGACACCACACACAGCTGCTCACAGACTGTCTTCAGTGCAGTGTGACACCACACACAGCTGCTCACAGACTGTCTTCAGTGCAGTGTGACGCCACACACATCTGCTCACAGACTGTCTTCAGTGCAGTGTGACACCACACACAGCTGCTCACAGACTGTCTTCAGTGCAGTGTGACACCACACACAGCTGCTCACAGACTGTCTTCAGTGCAGTGTGACACTGTACACAGCTGCTCACAGACTGTCTTCAGTGCAGTGTGACACCACACACAGCTGCTCACAGACTGTCTTCAGTGCAGTGTGACACTGTACACAGCTGCTCACAGACTTCTTCAGTGCAGTGTGACACTGTACACAGCTGCTCACAATCTGTTGTCAGTGCAGTGTGACACTGTACACATCTGCTCACAGACTTCTTCAGTGCAGTGTGACACCACACACAGCTGCTCACAGACTGTCTTCAGTGCAGTGTGACACTGTACACAGCTGCTCACAGACTGTCTTCAGTGCAGTGTGACACCACACACAGCTGCTCACAGACTGTCTTCAGTGCAGTGTGACACCACACACAGCTGCTCACAGACTGTCTTCAGTGCAGTGTGACACTGTACACAGCTGCTCACAGACTGTCTTCAGTGCAGTGTGACACCACACACATCTGCTCACAGACTGTCTTCAGTGCAGTGTGACACCGCACACAGCTACTCACAGACTGTCTTCAGTGCAGTGTGACACTGTACATATCTGCTCACAGACTTCTTCAGTGCAGTGTGACACTGTACACAGCTGCTCACAGACTGTCTTCAGTGCAGTGTGACACCACACACAGCTGCTCACAGACTGTCTTCAGTGCAGTGTGACCCTGTACACAGCTGCTCACAGACTGTCTTCAGTGCAGTGTGACACCACACACAGCTGCTCACAGACTGTCTTCAGTGCAGTGTGACACCGCACACAGCTGCTCACAGACTTCTTCAGTGCAGTGTGACACTGTACACAGCTGCTCACAGACTGTCTTCAGTGCAGTGTGACACTGTAGACAGCTGCTCACAGACTGTCTTCAGTGCAGTGTGACACCACACACAGCTGCTCACAGACTGTCTTCAGTGCAGTGTGACACTGTACACAGCTGCTCACAGACTGTCTTCAGTGCAGTGTGACACTGTACACAGCTGCTCACAGACTGTCTTCAGTGCAGTGTGACACCACACACAGCTGCTCACAGACTGTCTTCAGTGCAGTGTGACACCACACACAGCTGCTCACAGACTGTCTTCAGTGCAGTGTGACACTGTACACAGCTGCTCACAGACTGTCTTCAGTGCAGTGTGACACCACACACAGCTGCTCACAGACTGTCTTCAGTGCAGTGTGACACTGTACACAGCTGCTCACAGACTTCTTCAGTGCAGTGTGACACTGTACACAGCTGCTCACAGACTGTTGTCAGTGCAGTGTGACACTGTACACATCTGCTCACAGACTTCTTCAGTGCAGTGTGACACCACACACAGCTGCTCACAGACTGTCTTCAGTGCAGTGTGACACCACACACAGCTGCTCACAGACTGTCTTCAGTGCAGTGTGACACTGTACACATCTGCTCACAGACTGTCTTCAGTGCAGTGTGACACTGTACACAGCTGCTCACAGACTGTCTTCAGTGCAGTGTGACACCACACACAGCTGCTCACAGACTGTCTTCAGTGCAGTGTGACACTGTACACAGCTGCTCACAGACTTCTTCAGTGCAGTGTGACACTGTAAACAGCTGCTCACAGACTGTTGTCAGTGCAGTGTGACACTGTACACATCTGCTCACAGACTTCTTCAGTGCAGTGTGACACCACACACAGCTGCTCACAGACTGTCTTCAGTGCAGTGTGACACCGCACACAGCTGCTCACAGACTGTCTTCAGTGCAGTGTGACACCACACACAGCTGCTCACAGACTGTCTTCAGTGCAGTGTGACACCACACACAGCTGCTCACAGACTGTCTTCAGTGCAGTGTGACACTGTACACAGCTGCTCACAGACTGTCTTCAGTGCAGTGTGACACCACACACAGCTGCTCACAGACTGTCTTCAGTGCAGTGTGACACTGTACACAGCTGCTCACAGACTTCTTCAGTGCAGTGTGACACTGTACACAGCTGCTCACAGACTGTTGTCAGTGCAGTGTGACACTGTACACATCTGCTCACAGACTTCTTCAGTGCAGTGTGACACTGTACACAGCTGCTCACAGACTGTCTTCAGTGCAGTGTGACACCACACACAGCTACTCACAGACTGTCTTCAGTGCAGTGTGACACCACACACAGCTGCTCACAGACTGTCTTCAGTGCAGTGTGACACCACACACATCTGCTCACAGACTGTCTTCAGTGCAGTGTGACACCACACACATCTGCTCACAGACTGTCTTCAGTGCAGTGTGACACCACACACAGCTGCTCACAGACTTCTTCAGTGCAGTGTGACACCACACACAGCTGCTCACAGACTGTCTTCAGTGCAGTGTGACACTGTACACAGCTGCTCACAGACTGTCTTCAGTGCAGTGTGACACTGTACACAGCTGCTCACAGACTATCTTCAGTGCAGTGTGACACTGTACACAGCTGCTCACAGACTGTCTTCAGTGCAGTGTGACACCACACACAGCTGCTCACAGACTGTCTTCAGTGCAGTGTGACACTGTACACAGCTGCTCACAGACTTCTTCAGTGCAGTGTGACACCACACACAGCTGCTCACAGACTTCTTCAGTGCAGTGTGACACTGTACACATCTGCTCACAGACTATCTTCAGTGCAGTGTGACACTGTACACAGCTGCTCACAGACTGTCTTCAGTGCAGTGTGACACTGTACACAGCTGCTCACAGACTGTCTTCAGTGCAGTGTGACACTGTACACAGCTGCTCACAGACTGTCTTCAGTGCAGTGTGACACTGTACACAGCTGCTCACAGACTGTCTTCAGTGCAGTGTGACACCACACACATCTGCTCACAGACTGTCTTCAGTGCAGTGTGACATCACACACATCTGCTCACAGACTGTCTTCAGTGCAGTGTGACACTGTACACAGCTGCTCACAGACTGTCTTCAGTGCAGTGTGACACTGTACACATCTGCTCACAGACTGTCTTCAGTGCAGTGTGACACCACACACAGCTGCTCACAGACTTCTTCAATGCAGTGTGACACCGCACACAGCTGCTCACAGACTGTCTTCAGTGCAGTGTGACACTGTACACAGCTGCTCACAGACTGTCTTCAGTGCAGTGTGACACTGTACACAGCTGCTCACAGACTATCTTCAGTGCAGTGTGACACTGTACACAGCTGCTCACAGACTGTCTTCAGTGCAGTGTGACACCACACACAGCTGCTCACAGACTGTCTTCAGTGCAGTGTGACACTGTACACAGCTGCTCACAGACTTCTTCAGTGCAGTGTGACACCACACACAGCTGCTCACAGACTTCTTCAGTGCAGTGTGACACCACACACAGCTGCTCACAGACTGTCTTCAGTGCAGTGTGACACCACACACAGCTGCTCACAGACTGTCTTCAGTGCAGTGTGACGCCACACACATCTGCTCACAGACTGTCTTCAGTGCAGTGTGACACCACACACAGCTGCTCACAGACTGTCTTCAGTGCAGTGTGACACCACACACAGCTGCTCACAGACTGTCTTCAGTGCAGTGTGACACTGTACACAGCTGCTCACAGACTGTCTTCAGTGCAGTGTGACACCACACACAGCTGCTCACAGACTGTCTTCAGTGCAGTGTGACACTGTACACAGCTGCTCACAGACTTCTTCAGTGCAGTGTGACACTGTACACAGCTGCTCACAATCTGTTGTCAGTGCAGTGTGACACTGTACACATCTGCTCACAGACTTCTTCAGTGCAGTGTGACACCACACACAGCTGCTCACAGACTGTCTTCAGTGCAGTGTGACACTGTACACAGCTGCTCACAGACTGTCTTCAGTGCAGTGTGACACCACACACAGCTGCTCACAGACTGTCTTCAGTGCAGTGTGACACCACACACAGCTGCTCACAGACTGTCTTCAGTGCAGTGTGACACTGTACACAGCTGCTCACAGACTGTCTTCAGTGCAGTGTGACACCACACACATCTGCTCACAGACTGTCTTCAGTGCAGTGTGACACCGCACACAGCTACTCACAGACTGTCTTCAGTGCAGTGTGACACTGTACATATCTGCTCACAGACTTCTTCAGTGCAGTGTGACACTGTACACAGCTGCTCACAGACTGTCTTCAGTGCAGTGTGACACCACACACAGCTGCTCACAGACTGTCTTCAGTGCAGTGTGACCCTGTACACAGCTGCTCACAGACTGTCTTCAGTGCAGTGTGACACCACACACAGCTGCTCACAGACTGTCTTCAGTGCAGTGTGACACCGCACACAGCTGCTCACAGACTTCTTCAGTGCAGTGTGACACTGTACACAGCTGCTCACAGACTGTCTTCAGTGCAGTGTGACACTGTAGACAGCTGCTCACAGACTGTCTTCAGTGCAGTGTGACACCACACACAGCTGCTCACAGACTGTCTTCAGTGCAGTGTGACACTGTACACAGCTGCTCACAGACTGTCTTCAGTGCAGTGTGACACCACACACAGCTGCTCACAGACTGTCTTCAGTGCAGTGTGACACCGCACACAGCAGCTCACAGACTTCTTCAGTGCAGTGTGACACCACACACAGCTGCTCACAGACTGTCTTCAGTGCAGTGTGACACTGTACACAGCTGCTCACAGACTGTCTTCAGTGCAGTGTGACACCACACACAGCTGCTCACAGACTGTCTTCAGTGCAGTGTGACACCACACACATCTGCTCACAGACTGTCTTCAGTGCAGTGTGACACCACACACAGCTGCTCACAGACTGTCTTCAGTGCAGTGTGACACTGTACACATCTGCTCACAGACTATCTTCAGTGCAGTGTGACACTGTACACAGCTGCTCACAGACTGTCTTCAGTGCAGTGTGACACCACACACATCTGCTCACAGACTGTCTTCAGTGCAGTGTGACACTGTACACAGCTGCTCACAGACTGTCTTCAGTGCAGTGTGACACTGTACACATCTGCTCACAGACTATCTTCAGTGCAGTGTGACACTGTACACAGCTGCTCACAGACTGTCTTCAGTGCAGTGTGACACCACACACAGCTGCTCACAGACTTCTTCAGTGCAGTGTGACACTGTACACAGCTGCTCACAGACTGTCTTCAGTGCAGTGTGACACCACACACAGCTGCTCACAGACTGTCTTCAGTGCAGTGTGACACCACACACAGCTGCTCACAGACTGTCTTCAGTGCAGTGTGACACTGTACACATCTGCTCACAGACTGTCTTCAGTGCAGTGTGACACTGTACACAGCTGCTCACAGACTTCTTCAGTGCAGAGTGACACCACACACAGCTGCTCACAGACTGTCTTCAGTGCAGTGTGACACTGTACACAGCTGCTCACAGACTGTCTTCAGTGCAGTGTGACACCACACACAGCTGCTCACAGACTGTCTTCAGTGCAGTGTGACACTGTACACAGCTGCTCACAGACTGTCTTCAGTGCAGTGTGACACCACACACAGCTGCTCACAGACTGTCTTCAGTGCAGTGTGACACCACACACAGCTGCTCACAGACTGTCTTCAGTGCAGTGTGACACTGTACACAGCTGCTCACAGACTTCTTCAGTGCAGTGTGACACCACACACATCTGCTCACAGACTGTCTTCAGTGCAGTGTGACACCACACACAGCTGCTCACAGACTGTCTTCAGTGCAGTGTGACACTGTACACAGCTGCTCACAGACTGTCTTCAGTGCAGTGTGACACCACACACAGCTGCTCACAGACTGTCTTCAGTGCAGTGTGACACCACACACAGCTGCTCACAGACTGTCTTCAGTGCAGTGTGACACTGTACACAGCTGCTCACAGACTTCTTCAGTGCAGTGTGACACTGTACACAGCTGCTCACAGACTGTCGTCAGTGCAGTGTGACACTGTACACAGCTGCTCACAGACTGTCTTCAGTGCAGTGTGACACCGTACACAGCTGCTCACAGACTGTCTTCAGTGCAGTGTGACACCACACACAGCTGCTCACAGACTTCTTCAGTGCAGTGTGACACCACACACATCTGCTCACAGACTGTCTTCAGTGCAGTGTGACACTGTACACATCTGCTCACAGACTGTCTTCAGTTCAGTGTGACACTGTACACAGCTGCTCACAGACTTCTTCAGTGCAGTGTGACACTGTACACAGCTGCTCACAGACTGTCTTCAGTGCAGTGTGACACCACACACAGCTGCTCACAGACTGTCTTCAGTGCAGAGTGACACCACACACAGCTGCTCACAGACTGTCTTCAGTGCAGTGTGACACTGTACACATCTGCTCACAGACTGTCTTAGTGCAGTGTGACACCACACACATCTGCTCACAGACTGTCTTCAGTGCAGTGTGACACCGCACACAGCTACTCACAGACTGTCTTCAGTGCAGTGTGACACTGTACACAGCTGCTCACAGACTGTCTTCAGTGCAGTGTGACACCGCACACAGCTGCTCACAGACTGTCTTCAGTGCAGTGTGACACTGTACACATCTGCTCACAGACTGTCTTCAGTGCAGTGTGACACCACACACAGCTGCTCACAGACTGTCTTCAGTGCAGTGTGACACTGTACACATCTGCTCACAGACTGTCTTCAGTGCAGTGTGACACTGTACACAGCTGCTCACAGACTGTCTTCAGTGCAGTGTGACACCACACACAGCTGCTCACAGACTGTCTTCAGTGCAGTGTGACACCACACACATCTGCTCACAGACTGTCTTCAGTGCAGTGTGACACCACACACAGCTGCTCACAGACTGTCTTCAGTGCAGTGTGACACCACACACAGCTGCTCACAGACTGTCTTCAGTGCAGTGTGACACTGTACACAGCTGCTCACAGACTGTCTTCAGTGCAGTGTGACACCACACACAGCTGCTCACAGACTGTCTTCAGTGCAGTGTGACACTGTACACAGCTGCTCACAGACTTCTTCAGTGCAGTGTGACACTGTACACAGCTGCTCACAGACTGTTGTCAGTGCAGTGTGACACTGTACACATCTGCTCACAGACTTCTTCAGTGCAGTGTGACACCACACACAGCTGCTCACAGACTGTCTTCAGTGCAGTGTGACACCACACACAGCTGCTCACAGACTGTCTTCAGTGCAGTGTGACACCACACACAGCTGCTCACAGACTGTCTTCAGTGCAGTGTGACACCACACACAGCTGCTCACAGACTGTCTTCAGTGCAGTGTGACACTGTACACAGCTGCTCACAGACTGTCTTCAGTGCAGTGTGACACCACACACAGCTGCTCACAGACTGTCTTCAGTGCAGTGTGACACTGTACACAGCTGCTCACAGACTTCTTCAGTGCAGTGTGACACTGTACACAGCTGCTCACAGACTGTTGTCAGTGCAGTGTGACACTGTACACATCTGCTCACAGACTTCTTCAGTGCAGTGTGACACCACACACAGCTGCTCACAGACTGTCTTCAGTGCAGTGTGACACCACACACAGCTGCTCACAGACTGTCTTCAGTGCAGTGTGACACTGTACACATCTGCTCACAGACTGTCTTCAGTGCAGTGTGACACTGTACACAGCTGCTCACAGACTGTCTTCAGTGCAGTGTGACACCACACACAGCTGCTCACAGACTGTCTTCAGTGCAGTGTGACACTGTACACAGCTGCTCACAGACTTCTTCAGTGCAGTGTGACACTGTAAACAGCTGCTCACAGACTGTTGTCAGTGCAGTGTGACACTGTACACATCTGCTCACAGACTTCTTCAGTGCAGTGTGACACCACACACAGCTGCTCACAGACTGTCTTCAGTGCAGTGTGACACCGCACACAGCTGCTCACAGACTGTCTTCAGTGCAGTGTGACACCACACACAGCTGCTCACAGACTGTCTTCAGTGCAGTGTGACACCACACACAGCTGCTCACAGACTGTCTTCAGTGCAGTGTGACACTGTACACAGCTGCTCACAGACTGTCTTCAGTGCAGTGTGACACCACACACAGCTGCTCACAGACTGTCTTCAGTGCAGTGTGACACTGTACACAGCTGCTCACAGACTTCTTCAGTGCAGTGTGACACTGTACACAGCTGCTCACAGACTGTTGTCAGTGCAGTGTGACACTGTACACATCTGCTCACAGACTTCTTCAGTGCAGTGTGACACTGTACACAGCTGCTCACAGACTGTCTTCAGTGCAGTGTGACACCACACACAGCTACTCACAGACTGTCTTCAGTGCAGTGTGACACCACACACAGCTGCTCACAGACTGTCTTCAGTGCAGTGTGACACCACACACATCTGCTCACAGACTGTCTTCAGTGCAGTGTGACACCACACACATCTGCTCACAGACTGTCTTCAGTGCAGTGTGACACCACACACAGCTGCTCACAGACTTCTTCAGTGCAGTGTGACACCACACACAGCTGCTCACAGACTGTCTTCAGTGCAGTGTGACACTGTACACAGCTGCTCACAGACTGTCTTCAGTGCAGTGTGACACTGTACACAGCTGCTCACAGACTATCTTCAGTGCAGTGTGACACTGTACACAGCTGCTCACAGACTGTCTTCAGTGCAGTGTGACACCACACACAGCTGCTCACAGACTGTCTTCAGTGCAGTGTGACACTGTACACAGCTGCTCACAGACTTCTTCAGTGCAGTGTGACACCACACACAGCTGCTCACAGACTTCTTCAGTGCAGTGTGACACTGTACACATCTGCTCACAGACTATCTTCAGTGCAGTGTGACACTGTACACAGCTGCTCACAGACTGTCTTCAGTGCAGTGTGACACTGTACACAGCTGCTCACAGACTGTCTTCAGTGCAGTGTGACACTGTACACAGCTGCTCACAGACTGTCTTCAGTGCAGTGTGACACTGTACACAGCTGCTCACAGACTGTCTTCAGTGCAGTGTGACACCACACACATCTGCTCACAGACTGTCTTCAGTGCAGTGTGACATCACACACATCTGCTCACAGACTGTCTTCAGTGCAGTGTGACACTGTACACAGCTGCTCACAGACTGTCTTCAGTGCAGTGTGACACTGTACACATCTGCTCACAGACTGTCTTCAGTGCAGTGTGACACCACACACAGCTGCTCACAGACTTCTTCAATGCAGTGTGACACCGCACACAGCTGCTCACAGACTGTCTTCAGTGCAGTGTGACACTGTACACAGCTGCTCACAGACTGTCTTCAGTGCAGTGTGACACTGTACACAGCTGCTCACAGACTATCTTCAGTGCAGTGTGACACTGTACACAGCTGCTCACAGACTGTCTTCAGTGCAGTGTGACACCACACACAGCTGCTCACAGACTGTCTTCAGTGCAGTGTGACACTGTACACAGCTGCTCACAGACTTCTTCAGTGCAGTGTGACACCACACACAGCTGCTCACAGACTTCTTCAGTGCAGTGTGACACCACACACAGCTGCTCACAGACTGTCTTCAGTGCAGTGTGACACTGTACACATCTGCTCACAGACTTCTTCAGTGCAGTGTGACACTGTACACAGCTGCTCACAGACTGTCTTCAGTGCAGTGTGACATCACACACAGATGCTCACAGACTGTCTTCAGTGCAGTGTGACACCACACACAGCTGCTTATAGACTGTCTTCAGTGCAGTGTGACACCACACACAGTTGCTCACAGACTGTCTTCAGTGCAGTGTGACACTGTACACAGCTGCTCACAGACTGTCTTCAGTGCAGTGTGACACCACACACAGCTGCTCACAGACTGTCTTCAGTGCAGTGTGACACTGTACACAGCTGCTCACAGACTTCTTCAGTGCAGTGTGACACCACACACAGCTGCTCACAGACTTCTTCAGTGCAGTGTGACACTGTACACATCTGCTCACAGACTATCTTCAGTGCAGTGTGACACTGTACACAGCTGCTCACAGACTGTCTTCAGTGCAGTGTGACACTGTACACAGCTGCTCACAGACTGTCTTCAGTGCAGTGTGACACTGTACACAGCTGCTCACAGACTGTCTTCAGTGCAGTGTGACACTGTACACAGCTGCTCACAGACTGTCTTCAGTGCAGTGTGACACCACACACATCTGCTCACAGACTGTCTTCAGTGCAGTGTGACATCACACACATCTGCTCACAGACTGTCTTCAGTGCAGTGTGACACTGTACACAGCTGCTCACAGACTGTCTTCAGTGCAGTGTGACACTGTACACATCTGCTCACAGACTGTCTTCAGTGCAGTGTGACACCACACACAGCTGCTCACAGACTTCTTCAGTGCAGTGTGACACCGCACACAGCTGCTCACAGACTGTCTTCAGTGCAGTGTGACACTGTACACAGCTGCTCACAGACTGTCTTCAGTGCAGTGTGACACTGTACACAGCTGCTCACAGACTATCTTCAGTGCAGTGTGACACTGTACACAGCTGCTCACAGACTGTCTTCAGTGCAGTGTGACACCACACACAGCTGCTCACAGACTGTCTTCAGTGCAGTGTGACACTGTACACAGCTGCTCACAGACTTCTTCAGTGCAGTGTGACACCACACACAGCTGCTCACAGACTTCTTCAGTGCAGTGTGACACCACACACAGCTGCTCACAGACTGTCTTCAGTGCAGTGTGACACTGTACACATCTGCTCACAGACTTCTTCAGTGCAGTGTGACACTGTACACAGCTGCTCACAGACTGTCTTCAGTGCAGTGTGACATCACACACAGATGCTCACAGACTGTCTTCAGTGCAGTGTGACACCACACACAGCTGCTTATAGACTGTCTTCAGTGCAGTGTGACACCACACACAGTTGCTCACAGACTGTCTTCAGTGCAGTGTGACACTGTACACAGCTGCTCACAGACTGTCTTCAGTGCAGTGTGACACCACACACAGCTGCTCACAGACTGTCTTCGGTGCAGTGTGACACCACACACAGCTGCTCACAGACTTCTTCAGTGCAGTGTGACACCACACACAGCTGCTTATAGACTGTCCTCGCAGCAACGCTTCTCAGAACTCTAAGCTCCTTGCTGTTTCCAAACATTCAAGATATTGTTCTTTATTAGTTTTTGAAAGCCCAATAAAGCTTATTTATATTTCATCAATTTATATTATTTTAAATCTAAGTCTTTTCAAATCATAAAGCCCCAGTGTTTGAAAAAGGTGAGGTGTGTGTTTTGTGGTTTTGCCGTGGCAGATTTTTTGAGACAAAGTTTCTCTGGGTAGCTTTATCTGTCCTTGATCTCACTCTGAAGACCTGACTGGCATTGAACCAGGAGATCTGCCTACTTCTGCCTCCTAAGTGCTGGGATTAAAGTTGGAACCGCCACCACCTGACTAGGTGTTTCTTTTATATTTATTTATTTATTTATTTATTTATTTAAGATTTCTGCCTCCTCCCCGCCACCACCTCCCATTTCCCTCCCCCTCCCCCTATCAAATCCCCCTCCCTCGTCAGTTCGAAGAGCAATCAGGGTTCCCTGACCTGTGGGAAGTCCAAGGATCACCCACCTCCATCCAGGTCTAGTAAGGTGAGCATCCAAACTGCCTAGGCTCCCCCAAACCCAGTACGTGCAGTAGGATCAAAAACCCATTGCCATTGTTCTTGATATCTCAGTAGTCCTCATTGTCTGCTATGTTCAGCAAGTCCGGTTTTATCCCATGCTTTTTCAGACCCAGGCCAGCTGGCCTTAGTGGGTTCCCGATAGAACAACCCCATTGTCTCAGTGTGTGGGTGCACCCCTCGCGGTCCTGAGTTTCTTGCTCATGCTCTCTCTCCTTCTGCTCCTGATTTGGACCTTGAGATTTCTGTCCGGTGCTCCAATGTGGGTCTCTGTCTCTGTCTCCTTTCATCGCCAAGAGAGGCCCTATCATACAACAAAAGTATATGCTCAACTATGTTCATAGCAGCATTGTTTGTAATAGCCAGAACCTGGAAACAACCTAGATGCCCTTCAATGGAAGAATGGATGAAGAAAGTATGGAATATATACATATTAGAGTACTACTCAGCAGTAAAAAACAAGGACTTCTTGAATTTTGCATACAAATGGATGGAAATAGAAAACACTATCCTGAGTGAGGTAAGCCAGACCCAAAAAGAGGAACATGGGATGTACTCACTCATATTTGGTTTCTAGCCATAAATAAAGGACATTGAGCCTATAATTCGCGATCCTAGAGAAGCTAAATAAGAAGGCGAATCCAAAGACAAACATATAGTTATCCTCCTGAATATTAACTTTCATTAGGTGTTTCTTTTATTTGGGGTTACTAGTGCTTACTTGCTTGCTGTTTGTCTTGCCTCAAACCATGGCCATAAGCGCACTAGTAAGCCCTGTATCTTTGAACTCTGTCCCCAGTCTTTGGTTTCTTTAAACCTAGTGTCATCTGTGGCCCAGGTTGAGTTCAAACTCATGACCCTTCTGTCCATCCTCCTAGGAGCTTGGATTGCAGGTATGTGCCACCACACCAGGCTAGAATAGGGTTTTTTCTCATCATAAACACTTCATAAAGAGGAACACTAGCCCAAAATTGAGTGCACTCTTCATCTATGCAAATAAAAAACAATACATGGGTATAAAATAACACCCTTGGAAGGAGTATTTTGAAACACATTCAGTTTGAGGTATATATTCCCTCTAGAAATGGTTCTGCTGCTTTGACTTTGGAAGGTGCTATAAGGCACCTCACAAGTCTCCTCTGGTATTCACAGAAGATGAGATCGGTGTATGGGAAGGGGTGACCTGTATAGAGGTCATGGTACCCAGAGCATTTCGTCGGAAACCTGAAACTCAGAAGATCTGGTGACCTACGAAGCATGGGTATGTAGAACTTCCAGAAAGCAGCCGTCGGTCCTAGTGAAAGTCTCAAACACAGGAGTCTAGAGGTGGCCTTCTCTCACTAGTCGAAGCCAGCCCAGAGCTTCGTGGGTTTTAAGCAATGTCAGCAGCCAGGGCTGCACTTCCCCAAATGATAGACTTGCCAGTTCCAAAGACAGGGCACCTTCAGAACGAGAGGCCAAGACAAGTTCTGCCAATTTGCAAGGAACTGGCAAAGTGAATGTTGGCATAGCTGCTGGAGAACTCAGCTCAAGAACAAAACAGTCATTTGCTTTGTTTTCTCTATAGAAAAGTGAATTTCCAGCTTCATATTACATCCATAACCTTCCACTTTTATCTGAGGAGTTGATATAAACTCGCCCATGCTGGTAGCTGGTACTGCTTAAAGGAAACAGAGAACAGAATAAAGGACATGCGATAAATACATAGCCCACAGTAAGAGTTCTCCAAAACCATGAATAACAATCTGATATTTCAGGCCTAAAATGAAGAACTTTTCAGATATTGGAGAAGCATATACATAAACATGCATGTGTGCGCATACACAGAGACACACATCCACAAACTTGTGTAAGGCATATATATACACACACATTTATTCCTATACTCAGGCACACATATGCACTTGCACCCACATACACAGGCAAACATACAAAAAGGCAAGCACACACACACACACACACACAGAGAGAGAGAGAGAGAGAGAGAGAGAGAGAGAGAGAGAGAGAGAGAACACATACATTATTTTTTCGGGTCATTTGTTTTGTGACAATTATGCTCACTGCAAGTGTTGAAAGAAACAGGAACTTCTCTACTCTGCCAAGACCGTAGCTTCTCACCTTGCCCTACAGGTCTGGAAGAAAACCCTTCCTCCATCCGTCACGTTTGCACCTATTTCTCATTTTCTTCTCATCTAGTTTGTTTCCAAAGTCTCTCTCGCCTTTCCCCTGAACACTTGCTGTCTTATGGTTGGGCTCTTGTCCTTTTGCAGAAAGCTGACCTCTGGAAGGATGCCGGCCACCACCAGCACCCTGCAGACCCCCTACTTTCTGTGAGCCCTGTCTTTTATTCAGTCAATGTGTTGTCTTTTATTCCAACCTCTTGGAAGAATTCCCTTTGGTGTTTTTTTTTAAATACTTTATTTTAATTATACGCATATATACGTGGATGTGTGCCGGCATCATCAGAAGCCAGAGAAGTAAGACCTGGACCTGGACCTGGACCTGGAGTTACAGGTGGTTTGGAGCTGCTAATGAAGGTATCAAGTGTCAGGTTGGGGTCTTTAACAAGAGCAGTAACCCTCTTAATGCTGGGTCATCTCTCCGTGCCTCCTTGGTAAGTCGTGAGATTGCTTCATTCACAGCACCACAGGAGGACAGTTGAAGGCCACACATGCGCCTGATGGCCTACTGTACAAACCCGGCTTCAGCTGCGCTTTCATGTCTCAGCTCGGATCCACGTTTGCTGCTATGCATCTACCTGGAGACCTCAGCTCCCAACCCTGCTTGTCCCCTCCTTTTAGAGCCAGCACCTCACACAGCCATTCATCTTTTCCATTCCCTCTCTGGACTAATAAACCAGCAGCCTAAGAAAGCCCCCTAACCAGCATCCATCCTATAAAACCCACCCTCTAGCAATCTCTTTTTACCCTTTAGTTTCTCTCGTATTTACTAGAAATGCTTATGCTCCAACCCCCTCCCCTAATTTTAACCTAGCTATGATTGTGCGCAATTGCAATCCTAGCATTTAGAAGGGTGAGGCAGGAGGAGTGTGGGTTTTCAGCCATCCTTGCTCCATAGAAAGACCTGTTCCTCAAAAAAGAAAATGAAACAAAACAAAATTCCCCAAATCCAGAAGGCAGAAAGGAGAAAGTGTGGCTAAGCTGGAAGTTGGTCACTGCCTTGGGGCAGATTCCTGCCAGAGTTTTCCCAAGCATGGTTTGTTTTGTTTTTGTTTTGTTTTGTTTTGTTTTTAAATTTAAATCAGTAAACCACTTTAACTTTCAAAGATCAGGCTTAAATTTATTTATTTATTAAAGATTTCTGTCATAAAAAATGATATGCCAACAAGTTGGATAACCTTGATGAAACAAACAAATTCTTAAAAGAAAAAGCCTACAGTAGCAAATCATCAAGAAACAGCAAGTCTGAGCAGATCTGTAAATGGCAAAGAGGCTTGATTTAAATAAAAGTTTTCAAATGAAGAAAAAAAAAAAAAGATCAGGCTTAAACAATTTGTTTAGGCAGTTCCAAAGCATAAAGAGGAGACTTCTCAAATGTTTCTTATTTTAAGCCAGCAAAATATTGATACAATAACTGGCATAGATATGCCACGAGAAAGCAGTGTTAGGTCCAT
The DNA here is from genome assembly GCF_037038515.1 of Microtus pennsylvanicus. Taxonomy (NCBI): domain Eukaryota; kingdom Metazoa; phylum Chordata; class Mammalia; order Rodentia; family Cricetidae; genus Microtus; species Microtus pennsylvanicus. The sequence goes on from NC_134588.1 coordinate 70,384,521, forward strand.
CTCCTACCCTGCAGAACTATACACAGTTCCCAGAAAAGGACCAGCAGGAGCAGCAGGAAGATACCGGTCAGGGAGGAGAACACAAAGAGTCCCCTGGTTTCTAGTCAACCACACAGTGGCACGTGGATGGGGCGGGGGAAATTCTACTCATTACTTTAAATAATATTGAGTAAGAGCTTAGATGAAATCTACATTGTATCCCTCCTGGCGAGGACCCTGAGCGAAGGGGCATAGACGAGGCATTGCCGCGCATCTCCATGCCAAGGTCAAGGACGAAACTGAAAAGTTCACTAATGAGAAAAGAAACTCTAGGTCCTTGCCGTTCACAAAGTACCCAATGATGCTCCCCATCAAGGAATACCAGGTAGCATATAAGAAAGGCCACCCACCACTTGCATCATCACGTAAGGCACATTTACTAGAGCCATGAAGATTTAAGACGGTGGACTGACGCCACAGAACAGTGTGACCGCATCTGTATTTCTGTACGCTCTTTACAAATTAGACAGAACCGAAGCTTCCTCTGCGGGACTCTCTGGAGAAGTGCTGGCTCTGGGTATGAAATGGAAATTGCTTCTCCGTTTTGTTGTAATGTCATTGAAGTAGACAGAATTTATCTGATCTTTGAAGGCTAAAAGTTCAGACACTTATGACTCAAACGGTTCTGGCAGGATCGCAAGGTTATAACATAATTAAATAAAAATCATTATAGCTATTTTATATAGACAATAACTGCGTAAACAATGAGCTGCCTTAAAGGAACCATTCACAATAGTAAAAGCCTAGGAAAACATTTCCAGAGACAGAGCAGATACACACCCCAAAGAAGAAAACAAAATGTTACGCTTCTGCCGAAGGCTCAAAGGTAACAAATAAGGGAAGCCGTCGATTGAACTGGGTAGGAAATGTCAAGAGGATGAAGCACCCTCAGTAACTGAGTCTGCAAACCAGTGAAATGGTGCCGTTGAGAGCAGGCAAGCTAGAAAGATTCTAGCTCCAAAGTTCTGAAAAAATGAACACACAAAGACAATTGAGAGATGTCTGAGAAGAAAAATCATATGACAAGCTTCTCAGAAACTAAGTAGTTCCTTGTTGAGACAGGATTTTTCTGTAGCTTTGGGACCTATCCTGTAACTCGCTCTATAAACCAGGCTGATCTCGAACTCACAGGGATCTGCCTGCCTCTGCCTCCTGAGTGCTGGAATTAAAGGTGTGTGCCAACCACCACCTAGCCTAAGTCATGATTCCTAAAGTGGGGTTGTGCTCTTAAAGAGCCAGCGATGCAAGCACCCAAAGGCCCAGTCACAGGAAAGGAATTTAGGGGAAAGAGACATTTTTAGCTAATGGAGTAAAAGCAGATGATTTGAGAAAAGGTGTTTGAAGAATAACCTGATAGAGATGGAAATCATGCCTGTCTTCCCAATTCCTTCCTTACAGCAACATCCAGTCCAGAGCAATAAGACATTAAATAGCGCTGAAATAAAACTTCACAGTAACTAGAAAAAAATACCTAGAAGCCCATGCATAGTTTATCCTAGTGAATATCATACAAGAATGATCATTTTTACAGGGAAAAAGAGTAAACAAAGCTAATGAAAAACAATAGATGAACAAGAGTGTGTATAATACATTAGACAAATTGCTAATTGGCTTTTGAAATTGAAAGTTATTAATTTTTTAGTTCATGTACAAAATAATGTGTGTTGTTATGACATTGTCCCAAACATGTATCATCTTTGGATTTCACGTTCACAAACTACCTCCCCACTCCATCCCCACCCCCTGCTGCCACCTCCCTGCTTTATCCTCTGTTGGTCCCTTTCCAGTTCTCAGAACAGTCCCCTTTGATAGTTAATCTTCACTGGCAAGGTAATCGGGTTAGAATCACCATGGAAACAAAACTGTGGGCAGTCTGTGAGAGATCATCTAGATTAGATTAATTGAACTGGGAGAACTCATGCTAAATGAGGCAATAGCTTTCCCTGAGCTGGACTCATGGACAGAAAGAAAGAAAAAGAAAGGAAGGAAGGAGGGAAGGAGGGAAGGAGGGAAGGAGGGAAGAGGGAGGGAGGGAGGGAGGGAGGGAGGGAGGAAGGGAGGAAGGGAGGAGGGAGGAAGGGAGGAAGGGAGGAAGGGAGGAAGGGAGGAAGGGAGGAGGGAGGAAGGGAGGAAGGGAGGAAGGGAGGAAGGGAGGAAGGGAGGAAGGGAGGAAGGGAGGAGGGAGGAAGGGAGGAAGGGAGGAAGGGAGGAAGGGAGGAAGGGAGGTAAGGATAAAAGAAAGAAGACAGGCAAGCAAATGATTCTTTGCCCTCTACTCTCAGAGTGGATACAATGTGGCCAAGCTACCTTTCACTCCTGCCACCATGGCCCCCACCACGATAGACAGATTCTTGAAACTGAAACTTTTCCTTCCTACAGTTGCCTTGTTCCAGCATATTTTCTGATGACAACAAGGCAAATAACTAGGACATCTCCCACACACTTCGTGTCTAGGATTGTATTGACTTCCTTGTCATCTTTAGGGATTTTTTTCAATTTCTGAAAAGAAATTCATTCCAATTTTGATGGCGATTATTTTCAACCTGTAGATCAATTGTAATATAGCCATTTTAACAATATTTATTTTTTTAGGTCTTCCCAAATCCCCTATTGTCTTCTTCAATATCAATCATTACGGTTTTGAGGTTTTAATTTTATATATATATATATATATATATATATATATATATATATATATATATATACATATATTCTTTCACCACTTGGCTTGGTGGGTTTCTTTCTACTGTTTTTATTTTCAAAACTTCGTCAATAAATTCTTCTTTTCTGTGTTTCTTACGAGGCAACTTAGTTAATCCTAGACAGGAAAGCCTCTCATCACTGTATGTTGCTTTAACCGTCTGCTGCTTGATTAAAAGTGTTTTTCAGATCTAAGAGCTTTCTGGTGGACTCTGGGGAATTTTAAGGACAAGATCCCATCATTTGCAAAGAGAGATAACCTGACTTCATCCTTTCTTAATTAGATTTCTTTCCATTGTCTTCTCTTGCCTTATTGCTCTAGCTAAGACTTCAAGCACTCCGTTGAACATAAACAGAGGCAGTGCTCATCTTTGGCTAATTCGAGGTTGCAAAGAAGGAGTTGAAGAGAAGCTTCAAGGGCCAAAAGCTTGTACTACTCTTACAGAGGGCCCAAATTCAGTTCCAGCACCCACATCTGGCAGCACACAGCCACCTGTACCTTGAACTCCAGGGAACACAACACGTCTGGCCTCAGAAGGCCTGCACTTGTGCATGTGAATGTGTACACACACACACACACACACACACACACACACACACACACACACATTGAAAATAAAATAAATCTTTGCAAGCTATTTTAAAGGAAATGCTTTGTGTCTTTCCACATTTACTATAATGTTGGGTATAGGCTTACTATACATAGCCTGCGCTATGTTGATGCATATTCCTTCTACCCTAGCTTTTTTCATGGATTATTATGATAGAATGTTGAATTTAAGACCTTTTTTTCCTATATCTACTGAGATGATCATATGATTTCTCTAACAGAATCTATTTATATGTTGTGTAACATTTATTGATTCATATGTGTTGAACCATTCTTTCATCCCTTATTGAGAATTTTTCTGCCTATGTTAGTCAATAAAATTAATCTATAGTTTCCCTATTTGTTCTACACTTATCCAATTTGAATATAGGCTAATACCTGCTTCACATCATCAGTTTGGTAGTGTTCCTACCTTTCTAATTTCTATTTCATGAAAGAGTTTGAGTGTTGGAACAGGATCCAAAAATGAAGTTGTGCAAGGAGAATTCTGCATGCTTGTAAGAACACTCCAAGAAAAAAAGACAAGAGTCTTGTGACCTCAGGTTCTTCAAAAACACGGAATTGTTTTTGGATTGTGTTTTTGTGGCCATCCCTGATTTCGTGGCTAAGAGTGAATTTGCTCCAGATTGTTGAGGACAACTGGCTATTGTTATTTGTTTCTGTGTCTTTCTGGACAAACCACTGCAGCTTGTCCATGTGTGGCCTGCCCCACACACGATGCTTGCCCTTGTGATTGTGTATTTTTTATCATGTGACTCCCCTTAACTCTCAGAGTATAAATTATCCGATGCTCCGAATAAAGTTGACTATTGCATGAGACTTTAGTCTGCCTCAGTTTTAGGCTCCATTTTCCAAGGTTCAAGCACCAATTAGAGTGGATAAGCATTGGATTCTTTCGGGAATCTTCTTCAATGCTGCGAAGAAGTGGGCAGTAAGTCTTCCCCCCCATCCCTGGGCTTCTTCGTTGAGACACCCTTTACTACGAATTCAGTGTGGTCCCTTTTATAGGTCTGTTAAAGCTGCTTCTTTCTTCCTGACTTAACTTTGATATGTGATATTGTCTAGGAATTTATCTATTTTAATGTTGCAAGCCTTCAATACAGCTCCTCATGTTGTGGTAACCCCCAGCCACAAAATTATTTTCTTTGCTACTTCATAACAGTAATTTTGTTTCTATTATGAATCATAATGTAAATATCTGTTTTCCCAATGGTTTTAGGTGACCCTTCGAAAGAGTCTTTGACCCTAAAAGGGGTCACAACTCCACCGACTGAGAACTGCTGTTCAACATTATCTAGTACTTTTAAATATAAGTTTTCAAATGTTCCGTATTAGTCTTAATTTTCTTTGGTATCTTTCGTAATAACTCTTCATCTCCGATTTTATTAATTCGGATCTGCTCTTTCTATTGGCTAATTTGGCTAAGGGTTTGTCGATCTTGCTTATTTTTTCTAAGAACCAACTCTTTGTTCTCCCATCTCTGTTTCACCAATTCCTGTCCTGATTTCCTATTATTTCTTTCCACCTATTGCTTTTGTTTTTGACTTGTTCTGGTTTCTCTAAAACCTCAAGGTGCGTCTCTACTTCAGGCTTCTCTGGCTTTTAAATACAAGCGCTCAGTCAAGGCTACAAACTTCCCTGTAGTGGTCTTGGCTACATCCCAGTTTCTTTTAAGTTGGGCTTTCGTTTTAATTTTCCCCTAGTAAGATTTTGTTATTACAGTTTCTCCTCCACCACTTTCTAGCTTTAGTCTGTTTGACCTGGTGAGATACATCTGCCAGTTACTATTCCTATTGCTATGATAAAATAGACAACTTAAGGCAGAAAGGGTTTATTCTGGTTCACAGTTCGAGGGTGTGGTTCATCATGGTGGAGTCAAGGCATCAGAAGATTTGAAGCAACTGGACATACTGTACACACAACTGGGGACGGGGAAAACAGAACATATACTGCCTCGCAGTTCATTGTCTGCCTTTATACAGTCCGGGATGCCAGCCTGGGAAACCTACCGCTCCTCGCAGTGGGGAGGTTTCCCCTGCTTCAGTTAACATGGTCAAGAGAAACCTTTCCAGGCACGAGGGGCTCCTCTCCCAGCGGATTCCCATTCTTCCAAGTTGACGGTTAACACTAATCACAGTGCAGGGAATTCTTCAGGCTTTTCATATCTGTTTGTGTTTGCTTTATGTCCTATAATGTAAACTAACTTAGAGAAAGCCTTTTAAAAACAAAATTTTGCTGGGAATAGCAGTCTTGGTTGTCAGTTGAATTCAGCCCAATGTCTTTTATGCTGTCCTTGCTTTGGGGCTTCTGCTGAGAGTCCTGGCATAAGCTCAAGTTTGCCTTGATAAATCAGCTGCTGGTTTTTCCTTGGAGATTTTAGTATTGTTTGCTTATTAGCACTTCTTGGCATCTTGACTGTAATATGCCATGAAGAGGCTCTTCCCTGATTTTGTTTGTGTCGAGTTCTCAATATCCCTAGGGCAGTGGTTCTCAACCTGTGTGGACCATGACCCCCACAGGGGTCTTAGATATCCTGTATAGTATTTATATTACTATTCATAGCAGTAACAAAATTACAATTATGAAGTAGCAACAAAATCATTTTATGTTTGGGATCACCATAACATGAGAAACTGAATTAAAGGGTTGCAGCAACAGGAAGGTTAGGGATCACTACTCTAGGATTTGTGTATCTGGGATAATTTCTCAGCTTCTTTTGCCCCAGGGGCTTTAGTCTTTTGATAATATTTAGTTTTCATACTGCACTCGTTCTTCAGAATTTTTCTTTGTTAATATGTGGGTGTAGCGTTTCCTTGGCCTTGTCTTCCACCCTGATGGTCTTCCTTCAGTTGATCTATTCTATCGATGGGATTTCTACTGTGTGTTTTCATTCATTGAGTTTATCATTTCCAATGTTTATTTTTGTTTTCAGGATCTTGTTTTCTTTACCAGCTTCCTTAACCAAGTTGCTCAGTTTTTCTGCCAAGAACTGACTTCCTTACTTCAGTCATCTACCGTTTGTATCTTCTTTAAGCCGTTGATTTTTTTTTCTATCTCAAGTAAACTTCTTTAATTCTTTATGTGATGATTTTCCATCCTAGTATCTTTGAGTTCTGTAACTGAGGAGTTATTTTTACCCATGATGGCTCAGCAGCTCAAAGTACTTGCCACCAAGCCACCTGGCAAAAGGCAAGAACTGATATCTATAAGGACTACTTTGACTTCACACACACACAAACACACACACACACACACACACACACACACACACACACACACACGTGAGTGTGGAAGCTCCACACCAAGTCCCCTTCTCTGGAGTTGCCTCAGTCTGGACTCCACCCCTGAGAAAGCACGCCATCAGCGGCTCCACCCCCAGAGCATTAGCCACTCCCCCCCCCATTTTATGGTTTCCCCCTCGTGGTCTCCTCAACTTCCCCTGGGGCATCCCAGGAATGCTTTACTCAGAATAAACCTGGATTTAATGATTTGGTTTGAATGGCTTATTACATCAGCGGTGGTGGATTCCCAGTAATGAGGATGTTAACAACACACACACACATACCAAATAATAATAAGCAGGATATGAGTAAGATGAGTATATTAAAGTGACAAAAAATGAAAACACAAAGACAAAAGAAAAATGTACAAAATTCAACAATATTAATAAATAGAAATAACACATCACAGTGGCTTTTTGTGAGCTCTCTAAGACTATGTTATCCAGGTTGAAATGGGGCCAAATTAGTTTGAGAAGTCTTTGCTTCATCCTATTCCAACCAGTACATTTCAGGTAGAAACAAGACATATGGGTTACTTTTGTTCCGTCTTATTCTCTGTCACAGTGGAGGCTCAGTTGCTTAACAGAGCTATAGCCACTTCCTGCGTATCCTTTCTTTGCTCATTAGGACCCACTGGGGATCATCTTCATTGTTGCACCAAGCTCTAACTCCAGGGACAGCTTGACACCTTGGGTTGAAAACTATCTAAGCCAAGTACTGTGAGCTGAGGGTTTGGGGTATGGAGGAGGCAGGTGGAGCACTGAGAGCAGTTATTCTAGAACACGCTGCAGTGTGGAGAAGAGGGGAGGATTAGCTGAAGTACCTCTGGCTCCTACTCAAGATTAAATTCCTTGAGGAAAACAGGAAGCTATGAGCCCAAATATTATGAAGTTCTCAGTTCTAGGAGTAGAGACCTCAGAGCTTGCTACAAAGTCCCAGCAGCCTGTTGGTCTGTACTCCTTAACAAAGAGGGCAGGACCACCAAATGTCAATCATTGAACCTTGGCTGCTGAAGCCTCCAGCTCTCCAAGCTTCCTGGCATAGAACTCCCCAATCTGTGGCTGCCTTTTGCAGGTGTCCCCAGCTCCGGACTGTGATAAGTCAGCTCCAGGTGTCCTGAAGGATGATCGTACCTTGGTATTCTCATTGATTTTCCAGTTGCTGGGATACATGCCATGACCAAAGGCAACTCGGGAGGAAGGGCTTCCCATCAGCACACTCTTCCAGGTCACTTGAGGAAAGCCAAGCAGGAACTCAAGGCTGGAGCTGGAAGCAGCAACCACGGAGGGATTCTGCTTGCTGACTCACGCTCTAGCTTTCTTGGCTAGTTTTCACACTAGCCTGGAACCTCCAGCCTAGGGATGGTGCTTCCCACAGCGGGCCTCATCCTCGGGGATCCCTCGTAATGTCTCTCACAGACATGGCCACAGGCCAATTGTTCTGGGCAACCCTTCAGTTGAGGTTTTCTCTTTCAAGGGAATTATAGGTTGTGTCTGGTTGAAAAACTAACCAGGGCATTTGTTCTCAGGTCTCCAAACTTGTCCAATCTTTAAACGGCAGTTTCCCTCTCAAGATGGCACCTAGCCACAGCCCTCAGAGACCCAGAGCATGACAAAATTCACCTCCTGCTGATTGCTGACTCATTTCTCAAGAGGTTTCATCCAAGCCCAGCTGGATTCAAGACTTACAAAAACTATGGTCTTATTTTTGCAGTCAGGCCACCTGCCTTCTTAGGGAGGCATCCTGGCTTACCTTACCAGTGGGGCTTCTAGGTTCTCTCCCCCACACTGAGGAGCCCTGTGATTGGAGCCCCTGGGCTGCGAGCTTCTTTTGTGGAATCACTCTACTCTTCCCTGTCTTACAACTGTCTATCACTACCCGGGATTTCCGGTGCTCTTCCTTTCTCTCTTTGGGATAGAGTTGACTTTCTTTTTCACCTGACTCTTCTCCTTCCCAGGTCACATAAAGGTATGGAGTAGCCTCCCACCTTCCCCTGGGCATGCTGGTTCCACTCAAGTCATCTTGCTGCTTATCCCGGTAATGGCGAGTTCCACACTGATCTCCCAACTGTCTACTGGATATTTTCCTCTCCTAGTTTATTCTGACATTTCAATAACGCTCACTAAAAATTTCTTTTCCTTTCCTTTCAAACATCTATGCATTTGTCAAGTCCTAAAAATACCCAGTTCTGTTGTTGTTTTGTCTCATTTTCATTTAAATGTTTTCAGAATTTTTGATGCAAAAAAACAAATCTCCTCATACTCATGAGCCTCCAATTGTTGGATTTCCACTAAAATTAGTAGTATCAGGGACTCCACAGTCCACGGTGTCCAGAACTCCTCAGGCATGGCTTCTGGGACCCCACAGTCCATAGTATCCAAAACTCCACAGCCCACAGCATCTGTGACATTCAGTCCGCAGCATCCAGGACCACACAGTTCACAGTGTCCACGACTCCACAGCCTACAGCATCTGGGACACACAGACCAGGCCATTCAAGACTTCAGGGGCCAACCAGATGACATGGAGAGTAAGGTCATTGGCTGCCAAACTGAGGCCCTGAGTTCAATTCCTCAGGCCTAATGTGGTGGAAGAAGGAATCCAGTTTCCTCAGACTGTGGAGACTCCAGTGACCCTTTTCACATACTCACTGGCAGCTGAGTATCCACACATAGACACAGATACACATGAAAAAGAATTAATTTAATCCTTTTTTAAAATCTACCTAGTCCATAGCATTCAAGATTTCATAGTTCAGGAGTGCCCGCCAAGTTCAACCCATTTTCCACCAACTGTACATATGGAGAGGGTGAGCCAGGATTTATTTACTAGGGATGAAATACAGGAAGGGACGCTCTCAGGACAGAGGAGGATGGGAAGTGGAAAGAGATACAAAAGATGGGGTCTCAGCTTCTGCTGGGTTGGTGGGGACTTTGCAAAGTGACTGTCATTTCAGAAGTCACCCCACATTGAGGGGAGGAAGTGCTGGTCTGAAGGTGGAGTTCTGCCCCATGAACCACTTCTATTCTACCGAGGGAGGGGCCAGCCTCTGGGGCACAGCAGGCTGTGACCAAACACCCGGGCAGCATTCACTGAGGAAGGGGAGGAATAGCTGACCTCTGCTGAAAATCCTGTGAGGGAACACGAGATCTAACAACCCCAAATGGCCCTCTGCGCATGACAGGATCCCTCAGTTCCTGTCACTCCCAAATGCTCGATATTTCCCAAATATACCTTGTCCCCAAAAAGGCATCCTTCTGGGCCTTTTCTGGAATAACCCTCTCCTTTGTCCAACCTTCCAGGGCCTGTTGATCCTTCCAAATGGTCCCAGTCTTTCTCTGCTGTAAAGGTTCTCTGTCTCAGTTTGGGATTTGTTAACCCTTTGTTCCCCATGGGAGTTTGTCTGTACTTCCCTTGCACCATCTGTTTTGTGTATTTTCTGAACGTAGTTCACTGATTTCCCGACCCACCCCCAGCACACACACACCTGTCTTCTCCCAGCTCAAGGTAGAAGCCATTCCATTGGTTCTAGTGTACATAACAAATAACTAGAAACAGCTGCTTCCCCCAAAGAGTCTAGTGCTGTCTTTAGGGCGATAACAGCCTAAGTCAGCTTATGTCTCTTCCGTTGTGTGTGGGTTGAAAACCCAGTATTTGTCTGAATTGGATGGAATCGAGTATATGATTTTTGAAAATAGGAAAAGACTTCCCCCAAATATAGGCTGGAAATGAAGGCTGTGCCTCATTTGCAAACTTCCTTTTTATTTTCCTCTACTAGCTTGTGATTGAGCTCTTCCTTCCCTACGAGTGTTTCATTTTCTTTGGCCAGTGGGCTTTCTGTTTTGTTTTGTTTGCACTCAAATATCACAATTCAATGGACTTCATTTCCCTAATTTAATCTTTCCCATCACTCAACAGTGATGCCTACGGGTGAAAAAGTTCCCCATATCTACTATGTTGAGACCATTTCACCTCTGACAATGTCATCCAAATAGTCTTGAAAGTTATCGCTTTCTAGAACTTCTCTATGAAGCAAGTGGCATTGGGTGTTGATTCAGGGACAAGGCCAAACTGAACCCACAGTTTACAAACTAAACTCGTGCATAGGGCTAATAACTGAGGCTATCATTTCCAGTCTGTCCCTTTCTGTTCTTAGGAATTCAGAGATTAACTTATGATCAAATTTCACCCTTGCTTTGAAACCTTTAGTGGTTTCCCAAGACCAGTGGGCCAAAATGCAGACTGATGGAAACAGCTTACATGCTCTTCCCATGCCCTTGTCTCTGCTTTAATCCATACTACTTCTGCTGGAGGAAGCAGCTTACATCTGCATGCTCTTCATGCCTGTCAGGGAGGCTTGACATGTTCTTCCCATGCCTTAAAACACACGCTAGCACTCTTAAGTGCTGTCTCACTGCCCACCTAACTTCTGGCCATCCTTCAGGTTTTACACTAGAGAGGACTTTGTCTAATACCTTTCCAGATTCCTCTGGATCACCTTGGAGAGCTCATTCTCTCTGTAGGTATTGAAAGCCTCCCTCCTCCCACTTATAATTTACCATGCTTCCTGTTTCCTGACTTAAAGCTGTATTCCCCTCACCCTGCCGTGCCTGTGCCTTTCTCCCCAAGTCTATTGTTTTCTCCCAGTATCTCTCACCTGCCACTGATTTAGAAGACTCACTTTGTTCTCATTCCTGCCTACAGTAGAGCAGCAGGTGCCAAATTAACGCTGCTCTGTTGGGGAAAGAATGAAATGAGTGTTTTTAGACCATGACAACAGGCAGTGTGGTGTGTGTGCTGTGTGACGAAGGGGACTTCCGTGTGAACTCTGCAGGAACCAGGCTGACCTCGGCCTGGAGGGACTTTCAAACCCATGGCAACAGTAGAGCCAGCGTGAACAGACAGGTGGACGTGAACTCTAGTTCAGGGCTGTGGCGGCGGCTGGCCAGATACGAGGAGGCATACAGACAATAAGCTGCTGCCAAGTAACCGGGAACCCCTTGCTCACCGTCTGGCGCAAGGCGTGGTCAAAAGACTATCCGAGGCCTGGATGAAAAGAAGGACAGGAGAACAGGGGTCTGAGCAGAGACTCTATAGGCCTGGGAATCAATCCCTGGGCTTCCGATCAGTCTGGGGCTGATGGGGAAATGTCCAATCAACTGTTAGACAGATCAACACGCAACAGAGGAAGACAGAGATGAGAACATAGAAGAATTCTTTGAAGAAATAATGACTAAAAATGTGTCCCATTTTGAGAGAAATAGGGATTGAAAATAAAAAGAAGCCTACCAATCCAAAGCTCATTGGACTTAAGTAGCCTTTTTAAAAATACGAAAAACGTAAGACGATATCTTAATACTTCTTAATGCTAAAACCAAGTCAGAAAAAGAAAAGTCGAAGGAAGCCAGCAAAGGGGGAAGGGGACACATTGCTTGTTATCACACAGAGAAGAGCAGCGCAGCGGACAGAATCACCTCTGGCTTCAGCAGAAAGAATGCGAGCCGGAAGACAATGCTGTGACACCTCCACCGTGTCGAGAGCAAAAAGGCTGTTACGCGTGAGTTACATATCTCACGAAAACATGCTTCAAAAATGAAGGCAAACTAAAAATGTTTCCAGAAGAGCAGCTGCTGAGAGAGGGTCCGTACCACCAGCTGACTTTCTCTAGGAGCTCTGCTGACAAGATCCTCAAGCTGTAGGAAGCAACGCTCAATGGAAAGTCACCGAGGGACAAGGAGCTACGGAACTAGAAAATATGAGGGTACAGCTCTGAGAGAAAAGGAGGTCCACACGGGAGGAGGGCAGGCCAGCCAACAGGAGTGGAAGGGGAAGACGGAGAGTGGACTCAGCAAATGGTCCAGAGAAAAGAATAGATGAACCTGAACCTGGAATGTTTGCTGCACTGGAAGGCAAGGCAAAGGAATGCTCAAAGAGCAACTTGCACGGGAAGGACCTCCCCCCACCCCCCAAAAAAAGGCGAGCTGGAAAGCCAGGGAAGTAAAACCAAGCAACACAGTAGCTAAGGATTGTCACTGATTATAACCCATGTAATGACAAACTCAGAAAGTGTGAGCTTACACTGATGCAAGCAAATGATTAAAAATCAGATATGAGGAACTGGACACTTTCCTAGCCCCAAAGGACAATGTCTTGGCGTACTTATTGACTACAAAGGAGCAAGGGGCAACTTTGCAGAAGACACCTGAAGGAAAGTAAAGGTGGCGTGTGATGTCTGCGTAGACACTTTTAGATAATGAACATTGTTGAGACGGCCAACAAAATGTGACTGGGTCTTAAAGGTTACTAGTCGTTAATAAGTCTGTGTTCCTTGCATTTTTCTGTGGGTGGGAATGTGCCCTGGTTTAAGGGAATGTGCGCCATTGGAGGCCTGCTGGACTAAACATCATAACAAAGGTGTGGGGATTAATTGTGGGTGTGACGGTGTATGTATGTAATCCACAGTCCGTGTGCAAAGACAGGAGGATGGACCACTTGAGACCTTTGAGTCAAGGACACTTTTGATGTTCTCTCTCCCAAGCTTCACAAGACCTAGAACGAGCTTGGTGCATGGCAAATGGGGTTAAAGTGTGTGTGCAAGGGGCAAGTGATTGCAAGACGCTCAGGTGGAGAGGACATTGTCTCGTTCCTGCATGCTTGTTTCCCAGGGGGCCTCAGAACGCTGGGTGATGGAAAAAAAAATGCATTAAGTGACTTGCCTTGCCGATATGAAGTGAGAATAAATTCATGCTAGACTCTTGACATTATTGTAGAATACTTAGAGACAAATGAAACATTGAATCAAAGCTTAATTTTAAAATGTCTATGGTTGCTTCGCTTTGGAAATATAGACTTACTACGTTATCTGTTATCTGCTCCCACCCCATCAAAAGAAAGAAAAGCACTATAAATGGAAACATTTGCGCAAGGTTTTTATTTCTCCCGGAGTAGATACCCCTGTATTGATTACCAGATGGCGGCGATAAGAGCCGTGAAACTTCATTACCAGTGAAAATGCTGGGCCCAGCAAAAAAAACCCCACTTACAGAGGTTTTGGGTTTCTTCCGCGATATACTGATAACACGAATTAAAATACCTGCTTCAGCGTACCCTGCCCTGATTTCATTCTTGCTGGTATTTCCACGCAGAAGAAGAAAGAATTTACTTCCCTTTTGCAAACTCATACAGAACAAATCAACGTAAATTAGTCTTTGGTTAAATATTAACATTATACTGTTGAGATGAACATCTTTGCCTTTGGGGATTGGCTTTGACATACCAAAGAGCAGACTAGTCGGGCGTGTGTGACTGGCAGTTTTCGTGGGTAGTGGTCATCACCAGCTGGGGAGGACATTATTTCTCCCTCCTTCCTCCTTCTTCCTTCCTCTAATATCATAAATACCTTTCTCCTGCTTTCGGGTTTTACATCTATGATATCTTAAAGTCTGCAAATGTTTTTTTTTAATCTGGCCTCCTTTATCCAATATTCAATAACAATGAACTTTTCCATTAAATTTAAGTTGTTATATTTTTGTGTGATAAAATCGGATCGAATATAGTTACCCCGGAACTTATTTTTTCTACAAGCTATGAGAATTTTAGGAAAATTTCTACTGTGTGTTGCAAAGTCCTGCTTTCACTGTGAGCAACCAGTGCTGCTGAATCGATTTTTAATGGCTATGGAACAGGTCCCCTTTAGAAGCCATCTCAGTGATCTGCAGCGCACTGTGAGAATGCTCCTCCTCCCCTCTTCACCCTGGGTGTTACTGTAGACGCAGCCAGGTTTTATTCTCAAGGCTTTGTGTGTCTCATCTCTCTGCGGTGTTAGATTTGAAATGGGCTCTTTGGAGAGGGAGGGCCGCGCATTTGTAGATCACTCCAGTAACATATACACTCTATTGGTCCTTCCCTTTCACTAGGCTGTCACTGATACTGTGGAGTTGTACAGATTACAGGTTTTGCCTAAAGCTACAGTCAGCTCTCTTACCCCGTAATTGGATAGACAGATTTGGCCAGGTTCAGCTAGCCTGCACTTCTGTGTGCAGAAGTCCGAATTGAAATGGCTTTGCCAGACCAAGATAAATGGAGCTCAGGGCAAAAGCTAAGATTACGAGAGAGAGAGAGAGAGAGAGAGAGAGAGAGAGAGAGAGAGAGAGAGAGAGAGAGAGAGAGGGAGGAAACACTTTCGTACTGTTTCTGTATCTTCACTAACTGAATTCTATAGCTTAAGCAAACATATACACCATTGTGTTCTCAAACCATCACCCAGGATGTTAACATTTTCCAAAATTTAAAAATTTCCAAAGTTAAACGTTGACAACTAGAAAATGGATGTTTTCTAGCTTTCTGTATCTAGGTACATAGGACATCTGGAGATGATCGGGTTTAGACTTCTGCTGTTTTCCATACACAACATTATCAGGGTTTTTTGTTTGTTTTGTTTTTAAAGAAAGAATTTATTGCATGAGCATTGAGAGGTTTGGTTGTAAAACCTCCCAAGTCTGAAAGTTAATTTATTCATAGCACACTTGCTCAAGGACACAGCAAATACAGGGCACTTTACACAAGACGTTTATGTACAGTGCAGATAAGCTCATGACACCACAAAATCACCCCCTTTGCACAGGGTGAGCTGGGCTGTATTGGCCTAGATATGAGGCTCTCTTCAGCTGCTTTAATTTCTAAAGGAAAGGGAAATTTCAAGTCACATGCAACTTTTCCACTTCCACCCCAGCGCTGTTGGAAAAGTAAATACTGTCCTGATGCCTCTTCTTCCTCCACTGCCCTCTACATGGGTCCAGCCAGTGTTACTGATCCTGAAATTGAAACACAATTGCTACCTTCACTTGCCAGCCAGCCTGTTAGAAGTTGCTTTGGGTTACTCTGCTGGCCCCAAAAAAAGAGCTGGTGTCTCTTACAGAGACAAGCATTGTTGCAGAAGAAAAGAAAAGAAAGAAAAGGAAACAAGAGGGTTCTGAAAATGGAGTTGGGGGGGGGGTGTTATTGTTTTTGTTTTCTCAGACATGTTCTTATTCTACAGAGCAGGTTGGCCTTGAATTTGCCATCCTCTTGCCTCGGCCTGCTGAGTACTGGAATGATAGGAGAATGCCTTCACACCTGGCCGTCGTGAAAGTGGAGGTTTTTTAAACAAGCTGAAGATGATTTAATTGTCCCTCTCTTCCAATTCTTCCGCCACCTCTCCTTGCATCTCCAAAGGAAGCTCAGGACTGAAGAATCGGACTGATTTCGTTTTCGGCGAGAATGCAGACTACACCTGTGGGCTGCAGCCTCCACAGCCCCACCCACAGCAAACATCCTCTGTGGGTGGAGCCCGCTCCCTCTCAGTTCAACCTCGCACCTTTCTTCCCCGTGAAGCAGGAGAAATCCTTGAGCCAGCTTCCCAATCCTGACAGAGCACCGAGAAAATCAGCTACTAGAAGAAAGATTTGGTTTGGGCTCACGGTTTGAGGTCTTAGTCCCAGGTCAACGGCTCAGAACAGAGGGCTCAGCCTGCATCATAGAGCAGAGAACCGGCGCATATAAGCAGGAGAAAGGCGTTTTTTACATGGGCCTACTACTTCCTGCAGGCCTCACCTAAAGTTCATTCTATTGTGAGGCAGCAGTGCTCATGAGCCACCCGTCTCTCACAAACCTCATGATCCACTCCGCTCCTCACGCAGGATCTGCTCAACTCTTGACATCCTCACAATGCACTCTCTCTCCTCTGGACAGGATTCTTGATCCCTCAGCCCTCGACAGTCCTCACGGGCCACTCATCTCTCAATAGCACCCCCAGCTGGGGACCTAGCCTACCACACAGGAGTCTGTAGGGACAGTTCACATCCAAACCCCAGCAGTGGCTTCTGACTTCACAGGATCGTAAGAAGACTGGGTGAAAACTGCACAATGAGCTCTTATTACCCCGATCAGTATCGTAAACCATTTGATCCATAGCTACAACTGTCAGGGCACCTCGCTGCTGCTATGTTACCATTCCACTGCTGTGCCGTGGGTCAGGCTTCTCCAGCTAGAGGAGGACCACGCGGGTGTCTAAGTTCCAAGCCAGAGAAGAGTTCAAGTCTTTCAGGAGTTTTCTGCCTTCTTCCTTCTAGATACAAAGGATTCTACGCTCAAGAGGGTTTAAGCACCAAAGATAGGAGAAGCCAGCATCTCTATACCTCTGCCCAGATTACCTGTGTTGGCTGGTTCTTTATCAGCTTGACACAAAGCTAGACATATCTGGGAAGCGATAATTGTAATTAAAAAACTTCTTCCATAGGGTTGCCCCGAAGGGAGGTATGTGGGGTCTTGTCTTAATGATGTGGGAGGGGCCCAGTTAACAATGGGCAGTGCCACCCATGGGTAGGTAGGTGATCCTGGGTACCATAAGAAATTGGGTTGGGCAAGCAAGCCAGTAAGCAGCAAGGCCTTTATGGCCTCTGCTTCAGTTCCTGCCTCCAGCTTCCTGCCTTGAGTTCCCTACCCTGACTCTCCTGGAGAAGCAGACTACATGCTGGAAGATGAAATAAACCCTTTCCTCCAGAGTTTCTTTGGGCCATGGTGTTTTATGACAGCAATCAAAAGCAAACTGAGATGTCTTCCTTGCACAGGTTTTCATCCCATTTTCATCCGTAGCTTAAGTGTTCCTGTAGCCAACACTGCCTAATTATCACAGCAGCAGAGAAGCGAAATTTACATTTTGATTATCCCTGCTCCCGGGGTGTCTGGATAGCAAAGCAGCCTAAGGCACCAGACGCAAACACGCTTGCTCTACTGTAGGTGCAGGCAACTGTTCACCCTGTTAAATGAAGGAGAAATGGCCACTTGGTTGGCAGCCGGACTTAGCCCTTCTCCTCCACACCGGCAGGTAGAAGTCTGTTTCAAGCCGTTATTCTTGCAATATCCTTGTTGTCTCCTGGACTTCATGTTTGCTGGCATATCCGAAGGAGGATGCTATTTCATGTTTTATTCAAATCCTCAAGGAAAATGAAGAGCTCCTCTTCTACTTCAAAGACACCCAACAGATGTACTTAATGCAACTGTTTCAGTATGTTTCATTGTCTCCCTTGTTCATCTCTTAGTCTCCTTTCATTCCGCCTGGGAGCAGTGTGCTAAACTCTAAGCTCCCTGAAACACACACTAGCCTCCCATTTGTAGAGACGGTACCTCTTGGTTCAAGCCTTTCCCTCCCCACTGTTCTGTTTTCCCAGCACTTGTCTGCACCTTAGAGCTAGCTTAGGGTCCTTGTGAGCTGTTGGCTATTGGATGTCTTGAGCCCCAGTAAAGAATGCGCCCCCTCAAGGAAGGGAGGTAAATGCTACCCTCTTCCTAAGGCATTTTATGGCTTGGACCTCATCCCTAAAGCGAAGGTTGTTAACATAAGGAACAGACTGTATAATACTATGTCTGCCACACTGCGTACACCTGATGGCCTCCAAATGTTACCTGAAACATGTAGGACCTACCTGGAGTCCATGAAGGACTTCACCCTTCGGTCTTCTCAGCCATGAAAGAAATACCACCAAAGACATTTTCTATTGTGACTACAGGTTCATTCATAACCCAAAGAACATTGCTCAGTAGCCACGAGCTTTTGGTAAAACAATGGAAAACAAAATGAATAGCATCTCAGTGGAACATTTTCCATTATAATGCAGCAGAGTAACACTTTGCAGCAAAGCCAACATCAGTTCTGAGTTCCACTGACCGAGGTCAATGTTCTGGTCTTCAGGCTTTAAAAAAAAAAAGTTACAGGGGCTGGGGACACGGATGGATGGGTAACATATCTGCTATGCAAGTAGGAGGACCTGAGTTCAGATTTCCAGAACCCTTGCAAGAGCGGAGCCGCTTGGTGACCTAGGTTTGGAAGCCTCGTACTGAGAAGGATGGAAATGGGGACAAGGCGATCCCGAGTGAGCTCAGTGACAAGCCTCTCTACTCAAATCAACACGCTCTAACTCAGTGAGAAACCTTCAAGAATTATGAAGTGGGGAAAAACACAAGGAAATAGCCCCCTGCATGCACATTTACACACATACATGACCCCCCACACACAATGTTAACCTCTGGCATCCACACACAATCACACAAAGGTACGTGATACCCCCACACACATGAACAGGTACTCACTGATACAACCCCTCCCTCACCCAGACAATACTCCAAGGATATGCCAGGTAGGTTCAAACTGCCTCCACACCACAGATCTGCCCCAAGCATTTTAAAATGGCAGAGAGGATTCAGTCAGCGACCACAACAAAATTCAAATTGAGACACACTACCGACCCCAAACCAATCTGAAAACCAACCTAAGCTTTAGTGTGTCCCTGGTGATAGCAAATTAAGACCACAGCCCACTTTTCTGAGAGAGGGTAGTTTTTAAATGTTCGCTTAACACCCAGGAGTGCAACCCTAAAATTTCCTAACCAACAGTATGTAGGAAGTCATTATCTGAAGCAGTAAGAAACTCCATGGTGCTATTTTAATTATGCATCGCAGGGAAGCTGCGATTGTGTCCTTGCCAGTATTTTATTAGAATGTCAATTCAATTGAATTACATCCTGCAGGAAAGATTAGCATGGATTTTCACAGGGAGGTGTGAAAGTGTCGCTGTGCCCCGGCCAACTTTGCAAAGTTGTGTGCTAATGAGAGCGAAAATGGGAAGGGAAAAGTGTGAGAATCTCAGTCCAGGAATCCAGCAGCTGCTCTCCCTTCCTTCCACTGGAATCCTGCTTCGGGGTGTCCGTGGTGCAAGTTAAGCACAGCCTGCAGGAGGAGGCACTGCATTCACATCCTCAGGCAGGGCGCGTGCAATCCCACCCCTTGGGAGGAAGAGGTAGGAGCGTGGACCACAAATCAAGGCTGCGCTACTTGGCAGCAGAAGACTGTCTTGAATGACTAGAGGGAAGAGGAGGAGTGGAGGGGTAAAGGAGCCAAAAAGAAAAGAGAGGAGAGGATGGAGAGACAGAGACAAACACCAAGCCATACAGAGCAGCGATCTATTCATATTCTTTTTTAACCTTCCTTAAAAGGAACTTTGGCATGGAGGTCATGTATTGTAACATCCGAGTTTACCTAAGGAATTGTGGGGAAAGGTAGGCTCACTTGGCCATCGGGTCAGCAGAACGAAATCACAGGTCTCCCTGGGATCACACCAGTTCCCCAAGTTTGTTGTTGCTGCTATCATGATGGCTTCTAGACAGTACCAGATGCATCTCCCATGTTGCCTCTCTCTCCTTCCCCCTTCCCTTCCCTCTCCCTATCTTGTCTTCTCTCTCCTCCTCTCCCTCTGACTCCTCTTGTTCCTCCTTCCATTCAATCCAGATTTTAAAATCTCCCTCCACCCATGAACATATGGGTAACATTAATGAAGCTAGGCACGGGGAATAGAGGTACAGTATCTGCGAGGAGTTGGGGGAAGGTGGAGGTGATTGTGGTTTAAATGCATTGTATATTTCTATGACATTACCAAAGAATTGAAACTAAGTAAAGAAATAAAGGGGGGGGACTAAAATTGCTTCAGGAAATTCCATCCAAATCAACCCCCTCCTTGGCAGTCACTGAGACTCGAGGTGGCCAGCCTATCGTGTGCCTTGAAGATTAGAAGTCAGAGTCACAAGCTGTCCCCAAACACAATCTAGCCTGCACTCTCTCAGCACAGGGACCCGCCTGGCACCCTACTGCTGTGGGTAAGAGTTGTTGGCCAAGGAAAGAGAAATGTGGGTTTCCAGAAGCGGGAGTTCACTGCAGTTCTTGCTCAAGTAAACCTATACCCCCAAATTATCACCTTCTTTCCCCCATCCCACCTGTTTCTTCCCTGGAGCAATGTCAGAAAATGACGGACCCCCCTCCTGAACCCTCAAGCATTGGTGACCCCTTCATGCACTGGGCGTTCATAGGGTCTAGTAACCCCTAAACTACGGATGTAAAGGGTGGGAACAGGGCAGGTGCTCACGGGTGAGGTCAACCTCTCTGTACATCCAAAGTCTCTGGTGCCAGTGTATGGGACACAGGCATACTGCGGTAGTCCTCCCAGAGTCTGGGCACAGCCTTCTTGGCAGTTTCATAACTCAATGTCAGTTTCCCACTCCCCTGCCGCTGAATGTCTGTGACCTCTACGGTGGCATCAGAGACTTTCTTGGAGCCCCTCCTCTTGTGCTCTGTATTCCAAAGACCCCTGAGCGCCACCTCTGGGTTCCTCTAATCCCAGTCCTTCTCCCTTCACCTCCTCTACAGTCAGGATGGGAGCCAAGAAAGCTGCTAGGGAGCTGTGGCTCTCGTCCCTTCTTCCCCTCCCCCGTCCTCACTCTCTTCCTTACACCCATCCAGAACCGGTCTCCACCTTTCCAGTGGGCTCTGAACGCCTAGACAACACAGGCTTTCACCTTGGCCCTGGATCTAGATCCCCAGACGGTCTCTTCTGGCCCCATTGGAACCCCGAGCCCTCCCTCCGCGCCAGCCAGGCCGCTCCCGCCCCTGGTCCTGTCGGCGCCGCCCGCGGCCCGCCCTTCCTGCGCAGGGTCACCCAGGGACAGCGGGCTCCCCTCCTCCTGGCAGAGGCGGGTGCCAGGACCGGGCCTCCGAAGCACCCGCCTTCCCAGACCCTGAGCTGCGGGGAACTTCCTGCACCGACCCTCAAGGCGCCCTGCAGAGGAAACCACTGCCAACCACGGCTACCCCAGTGAACTCCAGGGTTGCCCCAGATCCATGCTGCCGCAGTCCTGCAGTCCCTGGGCACTGCCGCCCCCTCGGCCCTGCAGCCCTGCGACAGTTCTGCAGCCACGAAGCACGCCACCACCCTGCAGAGGCATTGCAGCCCTGAGGCCCCCTGGAAAAGGAGTTGGCTTGGCAAAGATGAAAGAAGTCCTGATCTCCTAGTCCAAAGGATCCCACTGACCATCAAACTCAACCACTGCATCCAGTCCTACATCACCTACCAAAGTAACCAGGTCTCAGAGTGGAACAAGGAGACTGGTTTTGTTTTCTAGTTTATATAGATGGAATCTAGAGTGTGCTCGTTATTGTTTGTTTGTTTATTTTTTGAAAGTACATCTATGACGACTCACTGGTGAGGAAGCCTGACCTAAAACACTGAGGTACCCAGGACCAAAGGACAGGTCACTGGCGATCAATTGGGTCCCTGGATGTCCACACCACTCTCCAAGTACTGGGACAAAGGCTTCAATTACCACAGCACCCCCTGCAGAGGGTTTAACGGCTCCAGCTGACACCCCAAGAAAGCAAAGCATAGAAAGCTAAAGCCAGAAAGTAACTGGGGGAAATTCAGTTACAACTGCAGAATTGGAGAATGCTGAAACCTGGCATCTCCGATCAAATTTTCATGCAAACAGACCCTGTGATTAAGATTCCTGTTGGTGGGGCAAGGTGATAATCACAGCCTCTGTGAGGCAGAGACAAGAGGATTATGGGTTTGAAGCCAGCTTTGGGTATACAGCAACTTTGACTCCTGTGGGCTAAATAGACAGGGTCTCAAAATTAACTAATTAGTTAAAGAAAACCCATGCAGGAAACAGGGAGAAAAAATGAGCGAGAACTGGAGAACGGCTCAGTTTCTTCCAGAAAGAACATGAACGACAGCACAAAGTGAACCTTGTTTTGACACACTGGGGATAGTTTTCAAACCCACCGTGGGTCATTCCAGGCAGTGCCCCGGAGGAAGGGTCATCTGTGCATCCCTAGCAGCCAACACAGAAGGTCCAGCAGCACCTAGGATACCAGACATCAGTTCACCTGGGATACCTAAGTCAGCCAGGACACTCCACTCGAGAACACTACAATTTCTTTAGCAACTGTGATCCTCAAATTTACCGGAGACTCTTCCAGGTATAGACAGAGACGGAGTCACCCACAGGGTTATGAAGTGCAGATATCTTACCCCTCCCCAGTGCTGAGAGTGCAATAGGGCTTGCCTTCTTGTTCATTTAGGGACACCCCTTTGAGACTGACGGTCCTTCAGCAGCATCGTTTCAGGCCCTTGTCACAGCCCCCAGGGGACACTGAAACGACACTTGCCTATCTGTATGAAATCTCTCATTTCAATGAAGTTTTCCATGAAGCACAGCACCATGAATGTGCACTGGGAGCTGCACAAGAACAGTGCTAGATGACTTGGA
This sequence comes from Microtus pennsylvanicus, assembly GCF_037038515.1. Classification (NCBI taxonomy): domain Eukaryota; kingdom Metazoa; phylum Chordata; class Mammalia; order Rodentia; family Cricetidae; genus Microtus; species Microtus pennsylvanicus. Next base: position 70,407,281 of record NC_134588.1, read on the forward strand.
TGCGTTCGTCTTGGTTACCCCCAGGGTTTTATCCAATCAAAAGAAAGATTTGGAACTCCAACTATTTAAAGAAAAAAAATAGAGAGACGGAATATCGAAGTAGCATGTGTTTTCCCCTCCTCTACAGACCCTTGCTCTGTCTCACATGTGTGTTCCGGTTCTACCCTGACGAACAGCCGAGAGCATTACATGTCACACCTCGTCACCGGAGCTGTGCTGAGCCCACTCCCTTCCCAACTAGCCTTTGAAATGCATCCCAGTAGGAGTTCACAGGCTAAAAGGCGGAGCCCCCAACCCAAGACATAGTGCTAAACCATTAGCACACACCAGTGCCCTTCTCCCCATCCCTGAAACTCGCACCAGCGTAAACCTGACAAAAGGAGTTGGTGTTCGGCTGCCAAGCACACTGCTGTTATGTGCAGGACTGAGCTGAGGTTTTCATGGTTTTCTTCATGCTCAAAATAATCCGTGACAGTATTTTTATCTTGTGACCAGAGAAAACACTTTTCTGGTGGTGCACACCTCTAATTCTAGCACTCAGGAGGCCGGAGAGGAGTGGGTCTTGAGTTCAAGGCCAGCCTGGACTGCATAGCTGACCTAACCATGAGTTAACTGGCAGTTAACCTAGCCACAAAAGACTCTCAAAAGTCTCAGCTGTTTCTACCACCATAGTCTACTTGCCTACAGTTTGTAAGCAGATGGGTCAAGGAATGCTCCTTTGATATCACAGTTCACAAATGCTGGGCTCTCAGGATGACTGCACAGTCTCACAAATACTAATGGTACCCACATATAGCATCATATACTGCAGATGCTATCCACCTGTAATCTCTGGCTCTGTAGATGGTACCCCATATGTAATTTCTGCCTCTGTAGATGGTACCTATCTGTAGCATCAGTAGAATAAAACTGTTACTGAAAAATGTTTCTGATTTATTTAAATATAACAATGGCAAACCGTTACGTGGAAGGATAAGGGATTCATACTAAAATAGTTGTTCTCCAAGACAAAAGCAAAAGTCATTTGCCAAAGAATGTATTGTTTGCCTTTTTTTAAAAAAAGTGGCAGATTTCTTTAAGGCCTTGTTTAAAACTGAGACAGTCATTTTAGTCTTGTAACTGTCCCGTCATGAAATATGCCTAAATCTAAATCTCAGTATAGCAGGGAATTCTAGCTACATTGAGGTTAAATTCAACCAGGATCAGGAGAAAAAAATAAAAACTAACCATGGCTTAGTAATGAGAAAAGATCCTGTTGTTTCGGGATTTTATTTTCTCCCACTTAAAATTCTAGATGTTTAAGAATGAAGGCTCTCTTCCATTAAACTTTAAACCCTTCGACTTTGTGGTTACTCTTGAGCACCGTACATTCCCAAGATCCTCCACAAGGGTTGTGTCGGCTCTGGTTGTACAGAAATGTCCCAGTATGTAGAAAGGAGGAAAATGAAACCCACGTGACAAAGCATAAGAGAGCATCCCAGGAGGAGTCATGTAGTCATGGCTTTTTATGCCTAAAGCCCAAAAAAGGTGCAAGTAATGCTGGGAAATGTAGTCTTCATTGTAGAGCTCCATCTGTCCTGCTGGAAAGTCTGTGATATGGTTGGAATATGAAGTATCCGGGACAAGCTCATGTGCTAATTGATGGTTGGCTGGCTGGAGATTTTGGAAACTAAGATGTGGGAGCTAGCTGTAGGGAGTAATTCACCGCAGTGGGTCCCTGACTCCCACCTCTTCTGCTTTCCATCTACAGTGAGTAGAAACTCCCTCTGCCTTATGCTCATGCCCCCAGGATGTTTATTCTCAAAGTCCATGAATTGAACCCTCCAAGACTGTGCAAAGAGGCAATAAACCCTTGCTTCTTTGTTTCCATCAGGTCTTTTGGACTGTGTCAAGAGGGACCAACTACATGGTCTAAGCTTTGCTGTTAGGGAATCTGTTTTTCAGTGTTTTGGTTTAATTTTGCTACATGGGTTGCATTTCTGGAAATGATGGTGGAAGGCATTAATAATAACTGGTTCCAAAGGGCAAAGAACGCAGACCTGCAGTTGGCTGAAGCATATGTGTTAGTTATGTTTCTGTAGAGATAATACCATAACCCAAAGCAACTCATGGAAGAGTTTATTTGGGATTACATGTCTAGAGGTCTAATGTCTATCACGGTGGGGAGGTAGGGCAGCCAGTGGCAGGCATGGAGGCAGGAGCAGAATCTGAGAGATCATTTCTTTCAAAGCAAACATGAAATGAAGAGGAGGAGTCAGCTGGAAGCGGATTGAGTCTATAAACTCAAAGATCAACCCCAGTGACATACTTCCTCCAACAAGACCACACCTGCTGAACTTCCCCAAACATTGCCAGTAAATTGAGGCCAAGTGTTCACACGTCTGAGCCTATGGGGGGAGCATCTCTTACTCAAACGATTCCATCCCATTTCCTGCTAGCTATTGGCTCATAATCATGCTATATTGAAAATAATGCTTAATTTAAACAAAATTTGAAAGTCCCCACAGCCATTTCAATGTCAGTTTCAACATCGTTTAAAAGCGCCAAGTCTCTTCTAAGGATGAGGTAATAATCTCTTACCTGTAGCACCTAGTCAAAAAATAAATCATAAACTTTGAAAATATTATATAGATATAGACATAGATATATTCCCATTCCAAAATGAAGGAACTATGGCATAGTAAAGAAATACTGGGTCAAAGGAAGAGCGGAATCCAGCAGGAAAAACATCAGATTCTGTATCTCAATGTCTGATGTCTGGGACTTTAAGGGGCTTAGAGAACTCCACCCCTACATTTTTGCTGCTTACAACACATGCCTGCCTCTGGAGTTGTTTCTACTCCTGGTAGGCAGGTGTCTCATGGTTTTGGCATCTCAAACATCTTAAGGTCTTCACTGAATCCAGGATTCACTTTTCCACCTTCATGCAATGACCTCTCATAGCCTTACAGGTCTTACTGTCTAATGTTGCCTCTGGCCTCGAAGCTTTCTGAAACCAAAGAAGACCCCACAACTCCGTCACTCTACCTCTGTTCATGTCCCTAAATCAGTACCCCATAGATGACATTGCCAAGTTTAGCTGCCAGTGTGGTATGGATCCTCACCAACTTTGGCTACATTAGCAGAAGCTTCTGGATTTTGAAGTTCTTCTAGAAAATAAAAAAAAACAAGCTTCAAATGCTAGGAGTCTATCTGGGTGGGCAGCCTTCCCTTTGTTTCACAACAGAAAAGGAGGCTTCTCTTTATCTGTTAATCTCCTTAATAATTGCAGTCTCTCTTTCAGCAAATGCCTTGCCTATAGCAATAAGCTTTCTCGTGGTTTTTAAATGTATAGTTCATTTTTTTTTCTGGCCTACTTGTTCCTTTTCACTGTACACCTGCATAGGAGAAATCAATAACAACCAAACCATATTCTCAATATTATTAACTCCTGAAATTTCCTCCACCAAAGAAATTAGTTCAGGGCTGGAGAGATGTCTCATTACAGATGGCTGTCAGCCACCATGTGGTTGCTGGGAATTGAACTCAGGACCTCTGGAAGAGCAGCCAGTGCTCTTAACCTCTGAGCCATCTTTTGAAGCAGGTTGTTTAGAATGCTAGTTAACCCAGTTTTGACTTTTACCAACTGTTCTCTTCCTAAATCCATATAGCCCTGAGGTATGGGGTGCCAAAAGATACTTTTGATTTTAATTCCAGTTTTATGTTAAATGAATTGAGTTAATATTAAGGTACTGTAATAGTTTCCACTTCATTTGCTGTATAAAGCTTGCCTGATTTCACTGACTGCAATGGGTTAACTGCTAAATGCAGGAATGAAGTAGGATTTTATTTGTTTCTGTCAACAAATAGCTAATTCTGTTAAGGACTTCTTAAATATTCTTAACAATATTTGTGGTAGTATGAATAGGCATGTCTCCCATAGGTCCGTGTGCTTGAATGTGTGGCCCATAGGAAGTGGCATTGTGAGGAGGTTCAGCCTAATTGAGTAGGTGTGGTCCTGTTAGGGGAAATGTGTCACTGTGGAAGTGGGCTTTCAGGTCTTTTATATTATGTTCAACACAGACACTATGCTCAGTATGCAAGTTTTCCTTCTGCTGCCTGCAGATCAAGATGGAGAATTCTCATCTCCTCCTCCAGCACTGTGACTGCCTGCATGTCACCATGTCCCACCAGGAAGGAAACTGGTCCCCCACCTCTGAGACTGTAAGACAGCCCTAATTAAATATTTTCCTTTATAAAAGTTGTGTGGTCATAGTGTCTCTTCATAGCACCAGAAACCCTATTAACTGAGACAATATTTAAAAGATGACTTCAAATACACAAACTTTAGGATGCCATTGATTAACTCATCGATCATCTTTCCAGCTAAATTAATTTATGCAGCAGACTTAGAAAACAAGGTAATGTGGGGTTATCTTTTTTCTTCCAATATGGGCAGCCTAGGGTACTGAGCTATGTGCTGTTGTCTTTGTAACATGGTCTCAGTGTTGGGCATTGAACAGGAGACCGTTGGGTGCAAAATCAGCCTGGGCTGCATGGTGGGAGCCTGTTTCCGAAGCTACTTTGGGGATATGAGTTCAACTTGCTTGTTCAGGCTCCGGCATAGATTAGAAACTTGACTCACTCTAGTCTGCCCGTTGCCCAGAGATTTCAATAAGGCAAATGACTGTCTCTCGCAGCTCATAATAACGCACTTAAATTCTGATCTACAAATATGCTGCCAGCCGTGTGCTTTTTGAGGACTTTAGATTGAAAACCTGCAGCTGTGTTTGTGTAGTAATTTCGGAGCCCTATTTCATATGCAAGGGACTGGGTTCTATGGCTCAATCACAATTCATTCATTTTTCCTTTGCTTTTCTTTCTTTTTTTCTTTCTTTCTTCTTCTTTTATTTTGTACCAGGGAAATAAAATCTGAGAACTATAGGCATTATGGTCAGTTCTTTAAAAAATCATAAGATTGAAAATAATAGTCCCACAAGACTCACAAATCTTTTTGATTTTTCTATTAAATTAAGTTTATGAACAAAATTCCAGATATATGTTGTTAAAGAATATTTAGTAAATTCTAATTAAGAAAGGATGTGATCATTGTGAAAGGAATTGTAATACCAAGTAGGTAGCTTACCTGGAAGACCTTGGATCTTAGTAGCAAATGTTTACAACTACAGAATCGTGTGTGTGTGTGTGTGTGTGTGTGTGTGTGATTATATGTGTTTATGTATGTACATGTTATGGAGAGCCTCATGATGGACTGGACTGAGTTTGTTTGCCTATATAAAGAAAGTTCTGGAGCATTTATCTTTGGGGGGTGCCTGGAAGGATATTACTTATGATCCAGAGACCAGTAATTTCTAAAGCATTTGTTTACTCCAAGTGCTGAAGTGACCCAGGGAAAAGTATTTTCAGTCCCTTGTCATAGTCATGAACCACATTATGAAACACTGTGTAGGAACAGGCATTTGAAAACTGTACTACTCTTCTCATAGGGCCCATAGTGACCTTACGTTTAAATTCAAAATTCCTAACCATATTTGAGTGTTTTTATAGACCTAGGCTTTTCCCATACTATTTTTGCTTATTGAATGTGTGTATCTGTGTGTCTGTGTGTGTGTGTGTCTGTGTGTGGTGTGATGGGAGTTACACCAATGTGTGAGAAAAATCACTCTGCAGTAGTCACACATGTTGTCAAAGGTGCTATGCAAGCAGAACTTTCATCATTAAGCTGGAACCTAACGTGGCTCTTTCCAATGTACTCTCACGCTGCCTTTCAGAAGTACGCTGATGGGACTCTGCGGCTTCGGCTGGAAATAACTGCTTCTTAGCTGAGTTTTCAAGACTGCACCAGAGCACAATCCATGCAACTTACAAGCTCTCCCACAACTGCTCCTAAACACCGCCTGCTCCTTTGGAGACATCAGTATCCCTCTCCTGTCTCCAGAACTGTAGTCAGAAACTTGGGTACCACTAAACCTTCACTAGTCACTGCCAGCCCGGTCTCCAGACGTGGCAGTGAAAGACCTAGGGGTTGGACAGCTGAGCATCAGGGGATGAGAAGATAGGTAGAAGGCGAGGGACCTTTTGCTTTCTTTTCTAAGTAGCTTCAGAGAACTGATCTATAAACCTAATACAAAGAGGCACCAGCAGAGTGAATTGTCTGCCTACACAGATAGGCAGGTATAGAAAGGTGGGTGGGTGAGTAAGCAAAAAAGACAAATAGATGCTAGGCAGCAAAGATGGGCAGATAGCTAGACAATGGATGGATAGATAGATAGATAGATAGATAGATAGATAGATAGATGATAGATAGATAATTGATAGATAGATAGATAGATAGATAGATGATAGATAGACAGATAGATAGACAGACAGATAGATTATAGATAGATAGATGATAGATAGACAGATAGACAGACAGATAGATGATAGATAGACAGATAGACAGACAGATAGATGATAGATAGATAGATGATAGATAGACAGATAGACAGACAGATAGATGATAGATAGACAGATAGACAGACAGATAGATGATAGATAGATAGATAGACAGACAGACATATAGATGATAGATAGATAGATAGATAGATAGATAGATAGATAGATAGATTTTTTTAGCTATAGAGAAGACAATAGAATCTATACAGATGTCAATTTAAAAGCAGGCTTTAATGTTTTAATGCTAACCTATAAGCTATATAGATTCAGATGTCTATTTCGTACTTGAAAGTAATATGACACAGGGAAATTACCTACCAAAACTTTCTTGGGCCTTAAAGACCCTCTCAGAAAAAAAATTAATACTGAATTAACAGGGAGTGTAGTAATCCTAGTCCAGATGTGTCCAACCTTTTGATATTGTGACACCATGTTCTAGTCTACAAATGTGTTGGGCCACATGCATGGCTGTCCCAGGATGAACACGGCGGCCCTTTGGCTGCAACCTGGATGTCCTCAGAGCAATTTATGCAATGCCTGGAATATTAGACCCTCCCCACGATTCTAGCTGGCATGATTTTGGTGGCACGTGTCTGAAAGCAGTACTTATTCAACTGGATATTTAACCTGGAATGGATGTCCACGTTCCTCAGATCTGCAGAAGTAAAAGGGAAGGGAAGGTCTGATGAGCTGGTGCTTCTGAAATTCCAGTTTTTCTAGGATTCCCTGGGGATTCTGTTACAAATGCAGGTTGTAGCTCAGCAAGTGTTAGGGTGAGACCTAGGACTCTGTAGGCGGCAATGCCCAGCCTGAGACTGGTGCAGCCAGCCGGGGTATCAAGCTTAGAAAAAGTACATGGGTGAAGTGGGCTGCTTCCAGATGTGGCCTCAAGACAGAGACAATTATAGAAAGTAGAGGGAAAGAAACAATAGACATACTTCCTCCCTTTTTCTTTTCAAGTCTGGGAAGCAACCTGTCATGACCTGTAAGAAAAAATTTATAGGGTGTGTCTGTGTGTCTGTCTATGTCTCTGTGTGAAGATGTCTGTGTTTATGTACGTGTCTGTGTGTGTACATGTCTGTGAGCATGTACATGTCACTGTGTACAAATCTTTGAATGTCCATATGTGTGTACATGTCTATGTATGTACATGTCTCTGCATATACATGTCCATATGTAGACATATCTGTGTATGCATTTTACAGGACATTATGCCAACTCTGCAAATTAAAAACCTACCTTAAACAATTGCTTTCCAGCCTCACTCTCCCACACAAAACACAAGATTGCAACAGTGCTTTGGGATTCTAGCGACAATTACATGAGACAATGCCTACCATCCTTAGCAGAACACCTGAGTGCATGATGCAGTGTCCAGATAAGAAGTTCTCATTGTTGCCATTGTCATTCAGCTAGATGTGGAGGGAGGCTGAGCTTTACCCCCAGTACCCACACGGTACTTACAGCAGTGTGCCCCGTACTACAGTGTTGTGAGATAGTGCTCTTGTACACAGTAAACATTTGTCACTTGTATTGGCTTAATGAAATGCCGATTGGCCAGTAGCCAGGCAGGAAGTATAGGTGGGGTGGGCAGACTAACAGAATTCTGGGAAGAGGAAAGACAGAGTCAGTCACCAGTCAGCCACAGGGAAAGCAAGAGGAGAATGCCTCACTTATAAAAGGTACCAAACCACATGGCTAAACATAGACAAGAATTATGGGTTAATGTAAGTTATAAGAGCTAGTTAATAATAAGCCTGAAATAATAGGCCAAGCAGTTTATAATTAATATAAGTCTCTGTGTGCCTCTTTGGGACTGGGTGGGACAGAAACTTCTGCCTACACTACAGTGTGCGCCAGAGGCTGTTGGAGGCCCATTATACACATCTGGACTCTGCCTCCTGACACACTGGCTCCATCAGTAATTACATTTTGGGTGGGGACCAACATTCCACATTTCTAACAGGTTCACAAGTGATGAATATAGCCTGTTTGGGGACCATCTATTGCCAGCTTCTGATCTACAACTACTCCCAGTGACTGGCGTGGTTAAGAGATAAGAAACTTCCAGGAATCAAAGTCCCCACCAAGATGGAGTGTCCTTTCTTGGGAGACTTCCTCATCTTAATCCAGCCACTTTTGGTTGGCTTTTTTTTTTCTAAAATACATCGAGTTTGTCATCTATGAGAAGAGTAGTTCTTAAATATAACTCAACTTCTCTTTCTGACTGAAGATATCAAGTAGTTAACTGACCTTGGTTTCATACTGGATAAGAAAGCAGAACCTTGGCCTTAGGAACTTAAAAGCAACCCGAATGGTATTCCCTGTGGCACCATCACAGCTTGCTAGGGAAATAGCGGGAACACACCAGTAAGAATGAGGTCCCTGTGAACCTCCGTTGCTGCCATGCTTTCAGTAAGGGTAGCTGCAGAAGTAACACAGACATAGAATGGACTCAAGAGAAAAACCAGACAGTCTCAGGGCATGCTGACCTGGTGTGTGAATGAATGACTCTGGGACGGGGAGGCTTCTTCCAGTGTGCTGGTGGGCTGCTTCAGTTTTGTCTTTTGCTTCCTCAGTTGTTGGGGTGAGCCGGAGTATGTACCTCATTACCATTCCTGATGGCTGTTAAGACATAGCAAGCACCTAATGTCCCATGAGCATGACTGTCTAAACATGAGCTGAGCAAGAGCAAACCAAGGAGGCACGTCAAAGTGGACAGGGAAAGACTATGAGGCCTCAGCCCTACACAAAGAACCACATGCAACTAAGGAATGCGGAGCACAGGAGAAATAGTCTTCTCCAGAGAGGAGCACACCAATCTGTTATCCAATACCAAGTCATCAGTCCTGAAAATATAAATGTAAATTGTATTATACAGACAGAGTAAGTTTTTCTTACGAATATATAATATATGTGTGTTACATGCATATACATATATATGCATATATATTTATGTAAGAAGTAATGAAAAAAGAGGCCATAAGCTTGAAATAGAGCAAGAAGTTGTACATGGGAGGACTTGGGGATAAAAAGGAAAGGGTGCAATCTCAACTATAAAAGAAATAATACAAAACCAAACCAAACAACGACAGAAGACATCTGCAAGTCTACCTGGCAGCCATATTGAAGAAGGGATAGTGAGGCTGGAACATAGGCTACGGTAGACATTGAAACCTTTACAAGCTAAACTTCAGGATCCTCAGGAAATCTGTTGTAGGCTGTGGCATGTAGCCTAGCAGAAGTACGTGACTGCATCAGCATTTTGCTCTTTGCTGCCAATGCAGGGGCAGATTGACTCCGAGCGCCATCAACTTTCACCCCTGACCGAGATCTTTCAACACATTCTTAGACTGCTGTTTATATGTACAAAGGCTGTGGGCCTAGATGACCCAACTGGATAAGAACCATAGATGGAACAAGAGTATGGAGACCCATCGAACCTACAGAACCCACTGTGGGGCTTAGCTCCATGGTCTCATTCTCTTGTATTTATGTTCTAGGAGAGTAAAACCAGCCTATTGTTGACACCCAGAACTGTCCCTTGCTTTAATAAGACCCTATCATCACTGTCACTTACATTTCAGAGCTAATGGCTTTATTTTCAAAGTGGTAACTCATGACAATATTGTTATAAATGGAGAAAAGGAAAGATACCATACTATATATTAAACTTGAATATTTTCATGGTTCAATTAAATATGGCAAGTTCAATGTTATTCATAACCACAAACAGATAGATAGATAGATAGATAGATAGATAGATAGATAGATAATAGATGATAGATAGATAGATAGATAGATAGATAATAGATGATAGATAGATAGATAGATAGATAGATGATAGATAGATAGATAGATAGATAGATAGATAGATAGATAGATAGATAGATAGATAGATCGTTCTTTGTTCACAAAGCATTCATAGTATAAACCTAATGGTTCATTTGCTGTTGCCATGGGTTTAATTTGTAATGGTTAATGAAAACATGCTTTGAAGTGGACTTGCGAGGAAATGAAAGCAAGGTATCTCTCTCTCACTCTCCTTTCCTGTTCTTTCTCCTTTTTTCCACAGCTTTCTTCCTTGTGTGGTAAGGACCGCATGACAATGCTTTCATTGCTTTGATGAGCTGTCTGATTCACACTAATTGACCACAGCCGTGAGAACTCCCATCAAGGCCCGGCTGGAGTTGTTGATCTGGGCCTGTTCACTGACTATTTCTGAGGTAAACATTCTGTTCACGAGCCATGGTCTGCTAGTTTATCACCATCACTCAGATGGCCTGCATCGTGTGAACCAGGTCCTTTCTGCACTCTTACTTCCCAGGGCTGGCCAAGGTGGTATAGAAACACTGCTCTTTGCTTCAGTTTTCATGCAAATTGCCAAATTGCAGCCCTGTAAGTGACCCCTGGTGAGTCCCCATCCTCTTCACCCATATCTACAAGTCATCGATAAGAAGTTTGTTACCTTAAATGGTATGCCTTTAAACTTTATTTTCCTTGTGTAGTGTATTTCATTTGTATTTTAATAAATAAAGCTTGCCTAAAGTTCAGAGAGTATAAAACAGCTGCACTGGTCAGCCTTACAGACGAAGCAGTGGTGACACACACCTTTAATCCCAGAAGCCACACTAGTTTGCCAAAGAAAGGCGGTGGTGGTGCATGACTTTAATTCCAGCATTAGAAAGAAATTAAGATAGGGGAGACAGCTCTCACACACAGTCTCATTCTGAGATTCCGGGAGGCAGGATCATCATTTTGAACTGAGGTAGAGAGGTAAGAGCCAGTGGCTGGTTGTTTTGCTTTTCTGACCTTCAGGGTGAACCCCAACTTCTGTCTCTGGGTTCTTTTAATTAATCATACTGCATCCTTTAGTACATTTGAGGAAGTGTTGAGGATAATAGCTCAATTAGATCATTTCCAAACAGAACGGGATAAAGTAATATGTATATATTTCCATAACCTGCCTTCTCACGCTTCCAGAACATGTCCTTCCGCGGTCCCTTTAGACTAGGGATCAATTCAGAAGCCGTATAGTTTATAGTTTCTGACAGTGGAAGTGAAGAAAGGTCCTCAGCTGGGGAGTGTACTGCCCCACGGGGGACATGCAGCCATCTGGAGACCTAGGCCGGCAGGAGAAGTCAGATGTGTGTTCTGCAGGCATCTAGAGGGAAGTGGTCTGAAACTGTGAGAGACCCAGTCACTCACAAGGAATTATCAGGCTCAGCACCTCACTGTGCCTAAACTCTATTCTGAATACTTAAGAACAAAACAAAAGCAGAAACAGTAAAACAAGTGGAAAACAAGAGCTCCCCAAAGGTGAGAAGGAAGGCCATAGTTCCAACTGTTGCCCTCGCTCTAGGATGAGGGAGGGCTCTCCCTCTGCGCCCTGGGCTCTGCAGTCTCATTAATAAACACAAGCGCGTAGAACATTCCGTCACTGTCAGCCACTGCTACTTGCTCATCTGTCCCCACGAGTTATTTATCTGTGGTTTCTATTTTAGTGAGCTATAAAATCAGGAGGTGGCACTGGCTGATGCCATAAGGTTCATTCCCTTTCCTAGCAGGGTGGAAGTAGCTGGCTACCTGTGGCCTTGGACTTGGGGAAACTCACTCCAAATTTCCTACTTTTACTGCCTGCGTGAGGCATAGTCACTTCTACAGGACAGCCATCTGAGTGTTAGCTCCCTGTGTCCAGGGACATGGTCTGGTGTGTTCTCTTGCTATTTAGTTTATATTTGCCTGTCACTTTAGCCTCTCATTTCTGACTTCTGCTTCTCTCTGGAATACACAATATACCTCAGACCTCAACTGCAACACCTTTTTCTCCCATCTTAATTGCTTCAGCAAAGACAACTACCTTCACTGGCCACCCTCCAGTACATTCTTCTACTTTATGTCTGTCTCCGCTTGTCTAGATTGGAGTATGTTATATGTTTATCCCCATATCTGAATACTCTGGTTTTGTTATGATCCTGACACAGGTCTCGCCATTACCCATTCTGGTTTAGAACTTATTATCTGCACCAGACTGGCCTCAGATGTGTGCCATTCTCCAACCTCAACTTCCCAAATGCTGAATATACTTTAGGAAGTCCTTTTATATAATTTCACTCCAACTTCCACCATGGGAAAGATGAATTTACTTTACCCATCATAATCTTCCCACATTGTGTCCTGATTCCATACCTGGTGGTGATGATCAAGGTGTATAGCTGGTAACAACCTTGGCATAGCCAGAGCAGCCACCTTGCCCCCAGCGCTCTGTGCACACATCCAGTCCATGTTCTTCGACTTGGCCTCAGTCTTTTTATTGCTACATGTGCGTTGTGGGGAAGGTCAGCCCAAATCTGTCCGGATAGGACATAGTTGTCCCCAGACCACATCACAACTCCTTCTGTACAAGCCTTTGCTTTTACACCAACCTCTGAAGCTGTGTGGGAAGCCAATCTAGTTACAAAGACATTCCAGCTGGGACAATGAGGCCCTCAGCTTGGTCAAAGAAACAGATGCGGTCAGGAACCTCTTGGAAGATTCTTCTTAATTCCAAAAAGTGGAAAGGGCTGCTATGTTTTGGATATGGTTTGTTCCCCAGGCCTTGTTAGTCAGAAGCTATATCCCTAGCGTGGCTGTGTTGGGAGCTGTCACAAACAGTAAGGGTTGCACCTGTGTTAAGTGACTAAGCCTTTAAGAGGAATTCATGCTTTGAACAGGTTTGGGAAAGCAATCTCACTAACTGAGGGTGGTGCTACAGGTTTGTTCCTAGTTCTGGGGAGGCTGAGGTAGGAGTACAGCCTCCCTGGCTGCTTAGAGAGACAGAGATGGGCATAGGCATCCTTTGGGTGTCTCTCCATTTCTGTCTCTTATGCTCAGTCCTGTGTGTATTCCCTGCTTGGTGATGCCATGTTTCAAAAGACCTCACCAGATCTTGAGAACTGCTACAAGCAAACAAACAAAAAACATAAACGAAACAAAACCAACCCAAAAATCCAAAACCAACCAAGCAATCAAACCAACAAAAACAATAACAAAAAGCCCTCTTGTGGGCTGGAGAGATGGCTCCGAGGTTAAGAGCACTGGCTGCTCTTCCGGAGGTCCTGAGTTCAATTCCCAGTAACCACATGGTGGCTTACAACCATCTGTACTGAGATCTGGTGCCCTGCTCTGGTGTGCGGGCATACATCAAGGCAAAATGTTGTATGCATAATAAATAACTAAATCTTAAAAAAAAAAGCCCTCTTGTCTCTATGAAGTATTCATCCTCAGATGTTTGCCTGGAGAACTTCCACCTTCGCTGGTTTTCAGTGTTACACCAGGCTTCTTCTTCCCCTCACAATACAAACCTGCTGTGAGTCGGCACCGGGCGCTACTACTTGCCTGTGAGGACAAACTGCCTGGGGCCCTCAGTGAGGCAGGGTTAGCTCTCCTTCACTTCCGGCTGAAGCAACTAGAAAAATTAAGAATGCCCCCCTCCCCCCCTCCCGGAGTCACAGGCAGCACAGATGCTGACTGCAGACCTCAGGCGGCCCATGGACAGCACACAGCACTATGAAATCCTCTGCTCTAAATCTGTACACTGCAGAAACTCAGGCCTGTTGACACTCGCTCTAGATAAAAAGCCCCTTCCCCCGCCACGTGTATTCTCTCTGGTTCTCCAAAAATATGTTCTACAGCTGTTTGGAAATGTTCAGTGCTAACGCTTCTCACAAGGAGGATGCAGTGGGTTTTACTGTAAAAAACAACTCGAGCACAGGAAAGTAGAGTTCAGTAAATCACATATTGCCCCCAACTGAGACTCTCATCTGAACTGCTGAAAGCAAGTAAAATTGAATTTATGAGTGTCATTCTTGATATGGCTCATTCAGGGATTTTAAGGATTTGAGCATAACCCATAATCACATGAATCATGTTCTACTTGTTGTTGTAGCCCAAGAATCAGCTTGTTCTGTGGAAATGAATAAGAACTGCTTTATTCCTCTCTAAAAAAGAAGGCATGCTTCCCCTGAATATATAGAAATCATTTTCCATCCCCATAGTTATGGTGTAAAACCTGAGGCTGGGTAACTTGCACAACAATGATGCTTGTTTAGCTCAGAATTTTGGAGACAAGCTCTTTTGATCTGGTGGGCCCTGGGGTTTAGGAGATGATCTGAGATGGTATCATTATAGGGTCAATGGAAAAGAGAGAAATCACACAGGAAAATGGAGGACTGTGTCAGGGAAATCTTGCTTTTTTTTTTCATAACAACATGGTTTTTGGAAAACTAACTCAGGACCCTACCAGAGGTAAAATTAATCCATTCTGCAGACGATGCCCCAGTGACCTGATAGCTGCCAAGAGAACCTATTACCAAGACTATCAATTATTTAGTTCCTCTTAAAACTAACTTTCAAATAGCTAAAAATGAAGACTTAATTTAAAAACATCTTGGTACCTTAAAGAAATAACACAAGATTTTAATTTTAAAACATCTTGGCATTCTTGTCTCACTTTCTTCAGTCACTCATGGATGTATTTTAATTCACCGGAAACTTTTTCATTTTTTTATTCTTTGTCAATTAAATACACACATATACTGTATTTTGGTCATTTTCACCCCCATTTCCCTCTCTTATCTTCTTCCTGCTGTCCCTGAGGCTCTTCATTCCAATGAGTCCTTCTCCCACTTCCATACCTTCTGTTCTGTCTTCTGGATATCGTGGATTATTGGAATTGCTTGCATGACCACAGGTGTGTGGCAACTGGTCAGGGCTACCCTAGTAATGATCACCTGCCAATTGCTTCATAGTGGCGGGGTGATGGAACGATCTTAGTACCTTCATTTTTGCACAGGTCTTTACTACGTGATGAGTTCAGTGCAGCTGCAAAAAAAAAACAAAAAACAAAAAAACACTGTGATTAATGGCTGCCTAGGGCAATAGTCATTTTCAATTTTGACTGGAGGACTTCAAGTTTGTAATGATAGATGATATTCTAGAAAGACTCCATCTGATTTCAAATATTCTATTTATGACAACTGTAAGGATGAACTGAAGTCAGCAGGTGATATTTGAACATCCTCTAATTGTTCTTAATTATTCTGGCTCCTCAAGAAGTGTCATTAATACAATTGTTATACATAATCACAAATTATGTATTCAAGTCTTGTATATTAAATAATACATATTATTATACACAATTATTGTATACTATTTATATTTTGTTAATAGAATAACTCAAATTTGGTTTTGGCCAGCAATTCTACTCCTAAGCATGTGCCAAAGAGAATATGAGTGCAGGCATCCATAAAATTATTTAAGAATTAGATAGCTAATTTCTTTGTAATAGCCCAAGCTAGAAAATACCAAGAATTCATCAACTAGAAACTGAATAAACAAGTGTGGTCTTGTCATATGGTGAAATATGGAACAGAAAGTTAAAGTTGAATTTTCAAATCCGCACAATTAAGTGTGTTTATCTAAAAAAAGTTATGTTAAATGAAAGAAAGCAGATACAAGAAGTAACACACTTTTTACATAAAGATCAAGATCTGATGAAACTAATCAATAATCACAGAAGCCAAGAGTAGTCACCTCTAGAAGGGCCGTGATTGGCAGAAAAAGGAGAAATTTCCATATTGCTGGGACTATTCTCTATGTTGTCTTGGCTATTGATTAGACATAGACATATAAAAATTCACTGAATTGAGTATTAGGATTCATCTGTTTTTCCTATGTGTCCACTTCAAGTCACTAGCACTCAGGTCTCTGAATTTCTTTGGAGGCTAACTTTTTGCTTTCTCTGTTTCTGCCTTCACCCACCCGAGTCTATTCTCACTGTACTTGAGAAGAATATGATAAACAATTCAGCAGAGTTTGACCTGGGGGCAGGTGTAGTAAGATAACACTATATACCTCAAAAGTAATCGATAAATTTCCATGTTTCAGTAACTACTACAGAAAAAGATGTTTGTTCAATCAATGGAACAGTTCGGTTGGAGAAGGCTGTTTCTCCTCTATGGTGAGTGAAGAACCAAGGCTTCTTCCAGCTGTAGCTTATTAGTAGTATGTAGGTAAGGGAAGATGAGAGGAGGGGCTTCATCCTTGTGGTTAAGGAAAATCCTTCACCCTTGCTGGTTAAAGACTCTCCGGGTGTTGTTTGGCAGGAGAAGCAAGCAACCCCTCGCCTGTGCTGTATAAAGAAGTTCAATAAAGTCATCAATTCTCCAGAACCAGTAGAATTATGTTTCTGTTTGTTGTTGGGAACCGAGGAGGAGGTTAGATGCTTACATTTCCTCCAAGGGAAGGGATTTTAACTATAGGGTCCAGTGCTTCTCAAAGGTCAGCTTCATGAGTATGTGATCTGGACAGCTGCACTGGTTCCAAGCTTAGTGGTTCTCAACCTGTGGATCACAACCCCACAGGGGTGGCATACCAGATATTCTACATATGAGATATTTATATTGTGATTCATAACAGTAACAAAATTAAAATTGTGAAGTAGCAACAAAATAATTTTATGGTTGGGGCCACCACCACAACATAAGGAACTGTATAACAGGGCCGCAGCATTAGGAAAGCTGAGAACCACTGGTAGAGGATCCCAGGGCTTTGGAGACCAACACGTACCTGGCTGCTCTGGTCTCTGCTCTCATCAAATTGGCATCACTAATGACTACATCTTTGAACTTGTGTTTTATAAGGGAAATCAGATAGGACGAGGGATCATGTGCTTGTACACAGAAAATACAGAATGTATGTCTGCCACAGTTTTTTGCTGCACCCTCAAATGTAAGAATGTTGGTATCCCATGAACACGGAATGCTGAGAACCCACAACGTGTAGACTTAAGCAAAATCCAGAGATGCATGAGGCAAACATGTTCCATTGGCAACTGAGGAAGTAGGACCTGGCCAAACCAAGAGACTGTGCTCTCCTTTTAACCAGAACTGGCTTTGAACCCAGTTAATGGCAACTCAGGATGCCTTTGTGTACTTTCTTATCTGTGGTTACTTCTCAGAATTCACTAGCTGATGGCCTAAATGGTAAGACACTAAAGGAAAGAACCTTTTCAGGTCTCTTGAACACAGCACTAGGCCGAAGGTCCCCTGTTGGCATGCCAAATGAGCATGTATCAAGAAGTGGAGGCTGCTGCGTTCTGCATTTGCACTGTTCCAGTGCCGACAAAACACACACACACAAATATGAGCTGTAAAGTATTAACAGTGTGGTATTATACGAGTTATTAAAACCTCTTTGAACTGCATCACACACCGACATTGCAAAATAGATGAGTATTAAAGCGTGTGATGATAATTTGAAACATTTGTTTTTCTGTACTTAGGATATTAAACGACACACAAAAATGCCACGACAGTTCCAAATACAGAATGAAGCAAGACATGGCTTTTTATTTTCTACCACCTGGACAAGTTTTCCTGACTTCGTTTTGTACAGGGACTAGGGAATAACGCATGCGTCTCTCGTGGCCTCCTAGTGACAGCTCCCTTCAGCTTCTGAGGCCAGTCTTACTGGATCCCTCCTCTGCTGCACTCTGTTGGCTTCTTTGCCTTATCTCATCTGCAGCCAACACCAGGTGAGGATGCTGGGAAAACCCTGCATGTGCACTGAGCATGCAGGGACCTTCTTTTCTTGTTAATCTTTTAATACAGTAATACCTATTTGCATAGTGTTTAATCTAGAGGCAAGTTACAGGTCAAAGAGGGTAAGTGTTGGTTACATGCAAACCCTCTACCTCATGGAGTATCCTCAGATCTGCAGAAGAAGTCTGGAACGTCATCCTAGGAATGCTTAAGGATGACTCTGTGTCTTCCTCAGGGGACCGCCAACCAACGGTTTGTACGTGGTGCTTTTATATTACGGGCATAGATGTTCAGGATTGAGACTTCATCCTGATGAACTGTTCCTGTTATGAGTATAAAATGCCCCTCTCCATCTCTTCTGATTGATTTAAGTTTGAAGTCAACTTTGTTAGAGATTAGTATGGCCACACCTGCTTGTGTCTTAGGTCCATTTGCTTGATAAGCCCTTTACTCTGAGTAGGTGCCTGTCTTTGTGATTGAGGTGTGTTTCTTGTAAACAGCAGAATGTTGGATCCTGTTTTCTTATCCAATCTCTTAGCCTGTGCCTTTTTATAGGTGAGTTGAGTCCATTGACATTAAGTGATATTAATGACCAGTGGTTGTTAACTCCGGTCACTTTTTTAGTCATAGAGTTTGTGTGTTTCCCTTCTTTGATTTGCGTTGGTGAAGGGTCTCTAGATGTCTGAGTTATTGTGGTCATTGTTGGACTCCTTGGTTAGTGATTTTCCTTCTATTACTTTCTGTAAGGCTGGATTTGTGGCTGCATATTGTTTAAATTTGTTTTTATCCTGGAAAATTTTATTTTCTCCATTTATAGTGAACGAAAGCTTGGCTGGGTATAGTAATCTGGGCTTGCATCCATGGTCTCTCAGTTTCTGCAGTACATCTATCCAGGACCTTCTGGCTTTCATGGTTTCCATGGAGAAGTCAGGTGTAAGTCTGATAGGTTTACCTTTATAAGTAATTTGGCCTTTTTCCTTTGCAGCTCTTAATATTCTTTCCTTATTCTGTATGCTTTGTGTTTTGATAATTATATGGCGAGGGGATTTTTTTTTTTTTTTGATCCAGCCTATTCGGTGTTCTGTATGCTTCTTGAACCTTCATAGGTATATCTTTCTTTAGGTTGGGAAAGTTTTCTTCTATAATTTTATTAAATATATTTTCTGGACCATTGAGCTGCACTTCTCCTTCTTCTACTCCTATTATTCTTAGGTTTGGTCTTTTTTATTGTGTCCCATATTTCCTGAATGTTTTATGATGAGAGTTTGTTGAACTTGCTGTTTTCTTTGATCAGTGTGTTTATTTTCTTTATGGTATCTTCAGAATCTGAGATTCTTTCTTCTAACTCTTGTATTCTGTTGGTTATGCTTGTTTCTGTAGACTCTGTTTGTTTACTTAAATTTTCCATGTCCAGCCGGCCCTCTGTTTGTGTTTTCTTCTTTGCCTCCATTTCAGTTTTCAAGTCTTGAACTGTTACCATTATCTGTTTGATTGTTTTTCCTTGGTTTTCTAGGGTATCATTCACTGATTTATTCAATTCTTCAAACTTTCTGTTATATTTCTCATCCATTTTTATAAGGGCGTTTTTTACATGCTGTTTAAGGGCATCAATCACTTTCATGAAGTCAATCTTTTCTACTTCTTCTTGATTAAGTTGTTCATGTCCTCCCATTGTGAGGTCGCTGGTTTCTGGTGGCTTCATGTTGCTTTTCAGCTTGGTGGGCGAATTCTTGCCTTGGCGTCTGCCCATCTCTTCTTCCAAATGCTCCCTTATGGATCTTCTTTTACAGGATCAGGTCTCCTTGCCTACCCAACGCTGGCTCTCCCCAATGTTGGCTCTCCTGGCGCCGAGAGATCAGGTCTCCATGCTGATTGGGCAGCTCGCAAACAAAGCGCCTACCCTGCTTGGTGCAGGCAGGCCAT
Organism: Microtus pennsylvanicus; assembly: GCF_037038515.1. Taxonomy (NCBI): domain Eukaryota; kingdom Metazoa; phylum Chordata; class Mammalia; order Rodentia; family Cricetidae; genus Microtus; species Microtus pennsylvanicus. Next base: position 70,427,221 of record NC_134588.1, read on the forward strand.
AGATGATGGAGGAAGGTCATTGGCTAATAAAGGAACTGCCTTGGCCCATTTCATTGGTTAGAAGATAGGTGGGAGGAGTAGACAGAACAAAACGCTGGGAGGAAGAGGAAGTGGGTTCAGACTCGACAGCTCTCCTCTCGGGGGCAGACGCCTCAGAGAGACACCATGCTCCCAGCTCCTGGGCAGACACACGCGATGAAGCTCCGACCCAGGATGGACTTAGGCTAGAATCTTCCCGGTAAGACTGGTGCTACACAGATGATAAGAAATGGGCTAGTCCAGGTGCGAGAGTTAGCCTAGAAGAGGCCAGGTAGAAATGAGCCAAGCAGTGATTAAATGAATACAGTGTCTGTGTAATTATTTCAGGGCATAAGCTAGCCGAGCAGGCGGCTGGGGTGTTGGGGATGCAGCCCCGCCGCCGCTCCTATTACTACACATAGAAACAAAGGAACTCCAGCCCGCTTGGGTACCCCGAGGATTCGGACCCAGTGCCCAGACAGGCTGGGCTGGGTGATGTTATGTGCCGAAAGAGGGCGGTGGGGCCGAAGTGGGGAGGGTTCTGGATGGAAGCTGGGTGGGCTAGAAAGAAAGAGGCAGTATGCAGGGAGTAGAGGCCCTGCAGAGAGCCCAAGAAGGATAGGGGGCCAAGGAACCTCTGAGCTCCCCGTCCCAGGCTGGCGCCGCGGGTCCAGAAGCTCCCATCCAACCGTTTGGAAACTATCACTTTCCCTGAAGGTCTGTCTTGAAATGCTAGGGATAGATATTATGATTTTAGCCAGCTGAGATGGGCCAGAATGCCTGGGCCTTCATAGAAAGTAACAAAGAACATAGAGACTTTGACTCTTCAGGGCTAGGTCACAAGGCAGAGGAGCAGGCTTCAGAGACGGCTGTTGAGTAACAGAAATGATTTAATGTTCCACTCTCTCAGAAAATCCATCCCCAATTTCCTGAACCTCCAAGAACTCCCTCTGCGGGAGTTCTTTGAGACTGCCCACACCCCACACCTCTAATTCCTCATGGTAATTCCTTGCCATGACCATCATCGCTTGTATCTGGTCAATTCTAATGAATTTTATTTCTCCAACCGGATTCTGGTACCATCACAGACATAGTAGGCAAGAAAAAGTAAGACCTTCACAACAAGCTGAAAGTTTAAGCCATGCACGCATTATGAAAAGATCTTTTAAAACTCAACGCATACACAACAAACATTCACAACACACTGCATCTCTCTCACCATGTTAAACAAAGAGGCATCCAAACTGCATGGTGGTTGCACTGTAGCCCAAGCCCACTCTGTTGGGCTCAGTGTTTCAGGTGAACTAAGATGATGGGGTCTGAAAATAGCGAGTGTGCACCACACAAGTCAGCCAAGATCAGACCGGGCACCCTGGGCTCCCAGGTTAGAATATCTTCTGCCTTTCTGACCGTTCCCATGACTCTGTGTTGCCCTGCTGTGTATCAGGCTCTGATGGCGACCCCTCTTACCACCACCTGGATGTCTCAATACTTGCTCCAATGGAATCCTATTTTGATTCCATTGTTTGAGTGTCGCGATTATATAACATCGCAACAGCCAGTCTTGTGAATTGTTGTGTCATGTGACTTGTTTAATACTTTAATTGACTCCTTAAGAATTTGCCAGGCCAAGTGAGATCAGAAAGACAAAAGCGCCTGAACAAAGAAAAGGAACATGTTTTTGAGTTTTTGGTTTTTTTTTTTTTTTGGGAGGGGGCGTGTTATAGTGCCTTTTCGATATGTGTCTTTCTTGAGAAAGAATTTAAGGGGAAAAAATAGCTCCGATGTAGACGGAAGAAGAGAAGTAGTAAAACATCCCGGAGTTCTCAGGACCTCTTGATTCCCCGTGCACTAACCCCCTCACTTATAACAGAGCTGTTCCTAAGAGCCCCCTAGAAGACCTGGGCCCAGCTATAAAACTGCCCTTGCTTAGCTGCGCCTGGCTTTTCCTCGCGGCCACCAGGGGGCTGTCTAGGTGGAACTGGGTTGGAGACTGCAGCCTTCCTCCAAACCAACCAAAACATCCCAAGGCAGCTTTGGAACAAAGCCCAGGAACTCGCCTGCAAAACAACCCTCACTCTAGAGCCCACACGTTATTGGTGCGGCTTCATTCGGGGCGAAGAGTAAAACCCAAATGTCTTACGAAGAATCCAAAGGGCAACCGAGTCTGCGCAGGTCCCTGGGAAAGACAACGTCTTCGCCCAAAAGCTGCTATCTGAAGCTTTCTCTCCTGAATCCTGCTGAATTCTTTCTGCCCAGGCAGGGGACAGCTTTGGATTCACCACAATTGCTAGTGCAAACCTTCACCTTTCCTGCAGGCGGCCAAGGGACGCCGAAACAAAACCCTAATCACCCGTGGGAAATCCAGAAAACTCTTTACAATGATCTAGACATTATTCCCTCCGTTTAGTTACGTGGAGGCAGGCTCGGGGCACTGCGCTGCGTTACATGCGTATATTGAAGAAGGAATTTCAAGGTATTTCTAACACTGTGCATAAGAACATAATTGTATTCTGTCCTCAAAGTAGTTTGTCGCAACTGTAACTTCCCACTGGCAGCGTGTTCTCTGAGTACTCGGCATTTTTCCAATAAAGCCTACCTCCGAGGCGCAGCCGGAGACGGCCCGGGTCATCTGGAGCAGAACACCAGTCGCCCGCTGTGTTTTCTCCTAACCTGAGTGCTCGCTTGGCTTTCAGGACTTGAGGTATGGACATTTCGGAGTTGTGTGTTTGTAAGGACAGAACTCTTTAAGGGTAGAGATTATTAATGTCTTCTGGTTTTATTTATGTATTTCCAAGACAAAAAAAAAATGAGGTGTCCCTTTAAACCCTACTCGTGGAACCAGCCCGGCACACACTCCCAGGAGGAGGATAATAGGGTGTGCCAGGAGGGCACAGCTCGTTCAGGGCAAGCAAGGTGTGGGGACTGTGTAGCGTCCAGAGCCCCAGGAGAATCTGAGAGCCCCGTGGTCCCACGCGCGCCACAAGTGGTTTGGGGGCGGAAGGAGGAGCACGGCGACACCTGCCGCGCTCTCGGGCGAACTCAGAGGATTGTGCTACTGGAGGTCCCCTCTATCTCCCGTCATTCACCCCCCCCCACACACACACACACCCGCCCACCCATACACACACACTCACGCACACACACGCACACACTCCTGCCTTTTCAACTACAGGAATGACCGCCCAACTCCAACCTCCGCGCACCAGCAGTCGGGTGGGTGGGCGCGCGGCTACCAGACCCGCAGCTACGTGACCCCAAGGAGGGTGGCGCACAAGACGCTGGTACCACGGTGTCGCACAGGGGGACGCCCGCACCTAGGCGGCAGGTGCACAGGCGGCAGCGCGGGGCACCCGAGTGGCGGGCTGTTCGGGCGGTGACTTGGTGCGCGGCCGGGAGGCCATTTCGTCTCTGCGCTCCTGACGGAGCTGGGATAGACTGAGCCAGCCGCGTGTGAGCCAGCCGCGGCTGCTGCGCGAGTCAGACCGGCTGGAGGACCGGAGGGGACGAACGGTCAGCGGCGCTCCTGCCGGCGTGGAGCCGGCGCCACAGTCCCGAGTAAGGCTGTGCGCCTGCACCCCGGGAGGCGGGACCTCGGGCTCTGCACCTCGCTGCCCTCTCAGGTCGCAGCGGAGGGGTTGCCAGTGTCCTGGGACCGGCCGCGCGTTCCCCGGCGCGAGAGGAGAGTTGACAGGTCAAGGGAGTCGAGCTCGCGGGGTGGCCTGTGCCGCACGGGACCCCGCGACGGAGGGGGCGGAGCGGGGAGGAGACTGCTGCTCGGCCGAGCACGGCGCAGCCTCGGGCGGGCGGGCAGCCGGCGTGACGCGGCGGGATTAACTTTGCATGGCTAATTCGAGCACCGCCGCGGAGGCCACTGGCTGCTCGGCCGCAGCTCGCCCGCACGCCGCCTCGGGGCGCCACCGCGAGGCTCCAGCGCTCCGGTAACGTGGCGCGGCGGGGGCGCAGGGGAGGCGTGGGGGGGGGCGAGGGCGACAAGTCCTGCGGGCTGGGCACGAGTGGTAGGCGCCGCGGGGTGTTTCTTTCGCGGGCCTCTGCACCCCGGTTCCTCTCGGGCTCGGGCACCCGGGTGCAGGAAGCTGAAGCCCGAACCCAGCTGGGCACAGGCTCCTTGTGAAATGGAGTTTGGCATCCTGGGCGCTGAACCCAGTGGAAGTTTCCATGAGGAGGAAGTTGTAGGACATAGGGGTTCGGAAGAGGCTGACAGGCGAGGGGGTGGGCGTTTTCAAGGGACTGTGAGTCTCCTGTCCCCCTCTTTTTCCTCCTGCCCCGGAATTCGAGGGTTTGGAAAAGAGAAAGCTCCCGAATGTTACAGGCTCTGGCCAGAGCCTGGTGGTTCTGCCTCTCACCGCCTCCGCGGGCTCGCTCCCTCCAGAGTCGCTCTTTTGCTTTGCTTCTCTTGACGCAGCATCTTTTGGGGTCGCTCGGGTCGGTGGTGACCCAGGTAGTGTCGGCTGTGCGCCCCACGATGGGGAGAGGCGTCTTTGGAGAGTTTCCATTGCTTAGTGTCAGTTGTCATTTTGAAGGAAGATTTCCCGTGACCACAGTGGGATTATTATGAGAGCTAATTCTTAAAGCCTTATGGTTTGTTTTTAAGAGGGAGGGGGCGGGGTGTGCCTTCGTGGGTTGTTTATGTTTTTAAATTAAAGGCTAAAAGTATAATTTGCCCCAAATGAGAAGTTTTTTAAGGGTCTACTATGCATTCCTAAAGTGAGTCAAATAAAGAAAGGAGCACCTGGACAGGCAGGTTGGGTCTCCCATACTGTCTTTTCCAGAGCCCGGAGAACTCAAAGGCTCTGCTGAATCAGAAAATAACATTGACTAAATCCTCCCTCCTCAAGTCTGGTTGATGCTAGATACTAGTGGTCGTTGTTAAAGACCTGCTGTGAAACTGAGCAGATCAAGCATTCCTTGTTAGGCACGTGAACAGGAGAACACAGCAATTTTGTTAATGATGAACGTGCTAAGACCCATAGATCTGTGGGTAAGTGTCTTTAGATGGTTTGGCTCTGGCTTAGCTTGTTTGTTGACACTGTCATGAAATGTTGCCTCACTGTATTGCAAAGGAATAAAAATTTCTTTTTGGTTAAAAAAAATGTTCCATGATTCATTCTGAATATTCTGGATGACTGATCTCCCGGCTTCACTTCAGCCTGTTATTTCTCGTCCTGAAAGGAGGCATGTGCCGGGAACCATTAATGAAAAGGTGTTTGAGGAGGAAGTATTTGGAACAGTGGCAAACTTTAGGGTGTTTTCATGCTGATTGCTTGTGCTTCAGTTGACCCTGGCAGAAATTAAGTTTAAAAGTGCTTTGCTTGGGGCATTTTTTTTTATGTGAAGAGATTGGTGGAGAGCAATTTACCATTTGCCCATGTTAAATAGATACTAATACTATTTTTAAAGGTTTATTATGTAGTGGAGGTGGGAAAATCTGCTTTATTTTGTGAGTAAGAGTAGATGAGGCTGAACATAGCTCCATAATTGTTTTCCCTTTTTCTTTAAAAAAAAATGAAACAATTCTTGTTGGCATTACAATGCAGAAGCATAATCTCATTGACACGGAGGTGTTGCTAAATAAAGTAACTGGCATTAAGAGCAGAGCAAATACTCCAGCTTTCTCCTTCCAGCTTCTCTGTGGTAAATTTTGCTCTCACAAGCAATGAGCTGCAACTTCACTGTGATCCAGCCCCCCTCCCCCTGGGAAAGGTGCTCTTAGGAAGAGAAAGTCGAGGCCCCCTCCTTGCCTGTTTGTAGATGGAGGGAGGATGCTTGGAACCACTAGCGAGCTTCCCTGCTTTCTGGACAGTAAGCTTGTCTTTTTCACGGCAATCAAAGGAAAGGTGACGGGCTTCTTTCCCATTGTGCTCTGGTGTAGGCTCCAGGTCACCTTCGTAGACAGCCTTTCCTTGAGCACTTGAGGGGAGTTAGTCCTTCATGCTCTCTGCATTTTGTTCTGCCCTCTCCGCCCCCTGCCCAGTACTGGCTATGTTCAGAACTGTTCCTTTGGTACTTGTCAGTTTCCTTCTTGAAACTAAACTCTGAATATTCTAGATGACAGTGTGGAGCCTTGGAGGACCCCAGTGTTGATTGCTTCCTTCACTTTTGCTCTCCTTGCATCTGCAGGGATGCTTGGCACACAGTAGGCGCTGGGTAAATTTTAATTGAACAAATTAGAGGTTGTGTGCCCAGACATTGTCCTTCTTCTAGATGCCTGACTAAGTATTTCAACCATTGCCACTTTGGACATGCCATATCTGGTGAGGTGTGAACACACACACATAGGCGCACACACACGCACACACACACACACAATTAAGACTCAATCTTTGCATTTGTTTCTCACCCCTTGTTTCTCTCCATCTGGAAGTAATGGCTCTGCCCTTCTGTATAGTTAATTCTCCAGGTTCCTCCTGCCGGCCTTGGCCGTGTATACATGCGCAGCTGTGCTTTAGCTGTACATGTCCTCAGTCCGCTTGATGCCTGATACCTTTAGTTCCTGAGTTTCGGCAAAAAACAAACAAACAAACAAAAACCTTCCTTGTTCCCAAGGCAGTGTCAAGCCCGAGAGTGAAACTCCCGACCTTGGGTATCACCAGGTGGACGTGAGGACGTTCATGCTTGCAGGTCTTGGGAAGGCCTGTGGGTTTGGCAGCTCAGAGGAGACCAAGGGCTTTCAGTGGTCCTGTTGAGGCTACAAAAATGGTGGTTAGCGAAGGAGAAATCAGGCTTTCTGGGTGCACCACAGCCTAGAAAAGTTCTTGGTAATAGATTTATAAATAGCCCACTCATTACTATGTTCTGTTTGTCACAGGCTTTGCCTGTGCCTCCTTTCCCACTTTTTCAACAGCATAGTCTCATCCAGGTGTCTGTGTGGAATATTCAGTTATCTGGGTTTTCATATGGTACCTGAAGGGTCATCTGACAACTATTGTGCGTGGCAGTTCTTGCCAATTCAGAACTCAAGGAAATTGCAGTTGGTAATCATGGCAATTTATTTTTATAGAGAACCGAGTTTTAGAAAAGTGCCTGAGGAAATACATAACAAAACCCCCGCAAAGCCGACTAAAGAGATGGCTCAGCAATTAAGAGTGCTCGATGATGTCACAGGAGACCTGAGTTTAGTTCCCAGCACCCATGTCAGGCAACTCATAGCCGCCTGTAACTCCATCTCGAGGGGATTTTATGCCCCCATCTGGACTCTTTGGGCATCTGCACTTGAATACACATATACTTTTATTGTCAAAAAAATAATAGTGAAAATAATTTTAACTAAAAAAAATTCCTACAACATAATTAATACTCGTATTGTTACTAGTGGGAGGGAAGAACAAAATCAATGTTTGGGGGAATGAGGAAGATAATTACACCAAAATCCAAAGGGCTTACTCCTTTAGCGTATTTAATTTGGTGCCAAACTTCGTGGTAGCCAGGTTAACAGAAAAGGGGGGATGGTGTCTATCTGGAATTGATAATCAAGAGAACAAACCAGATGTCAGGTACCAGGTAGGGTGTTCACCATGGTACCTGACAACTCTTACAAGGTCACAATGGGCAATGTTTCAACAGAGTCACAGAAAATGAAGTCGAGTTCTTTATGTGGTCATGTCTTTGGCCAGCTCTCAAGAGGAGACAGCTGCAGAGGACATAATGAAGAAAATAAAATCCCAGGGTAAATTTTTCTCTGTGGGACTAAGCTGCTGTGGTCCAATGGTACAGGTTCTGTCATAGCCTCGGTACTTAAACAGAGCTCAGGAAACGAGCAGAATGAATAGCTAACATGTTCACTAAGCTAACTTTCTCAAAGATCCAGTGTGTCAGCCTGACTTTGGTCTGGAACAACTAGAGAGGACAGGAAAGCTGGGTGTTTGAAAATGACTCTAGAGTCACAGACTACCTGCGCAGGGATGCACTAACGCTTTGTGCCTTGATCTCTGTAGCTCTGTCTTTCAGGGTTGTCTGTTTCCTTCTCTGTCCCACTTCTAAATTGTGGTGAGAGCCTGTGTGTGATGTTCCCCATCGCTGTCTCTGAGTGCCTAGGAATGACCTGGGGACACGGATGCTGATGAAACTGTTGTTGGAAGAGGGATGGGTCAGGACTGGGTAGTGTTTCTCTTCCCCTTCCATGTCAGTATAAGCGCCATCTCTTAACATGGCTTGGCCGAAAATGAATGTCAGGATTACATCATGAGCCAGGGCATGTGACTGTTTCTGTGATTAGGACTTCAGCTTGTGTCAAAACTGGATAAGCAATCCATGGCAAGTTAGCCTCCTGTTTGCTTGAAGGTCGTTTTCATGCCTTGATTTAGTTTCTCAGTCTACAGATATTTTCATATCTACTGTGTACCTGGCCCTGTTACATGCTTTGAAGTTTAGGGGATAGCCAGTAACAGGTGGAACAATGTGCATAGATTAAGTCCAGCTATGCTGTCATGTCCACCACTGAAGAAACAGAAAGCCTGTTGGAGTTTCTCCTAAGACATCTTAGCTGGGGTTGGGGTGGGATAAAGTCACTGTTTGTAAGAGCTTCCTGTCTTGCTGTATGGTGTGAATCTCACCAGAATCCACCCATTGATGCCAAATGCTAAGGACTTGAATGTGTTCAGGTCAATGAGTTTCTGGCAGAGCATGCTCATCTTCCACTTTGGGTTCCAGAACTTTCTAGTGCATTATAGAACTTGAGCATATATCACATTCAAAGCACAGAATCACAATCCTATGCTTCCATATCCTCCTCTCAGAGATATAACTAGCTAGGAATCAGCATAGTGATTGGCATCAATGTTAATGTTCTTGGGTCTCCAATGCCCTGATTTCAGGAGGGCACTGGAGACTCTGTATACTGGCAGCTCTTGGTCATTGATAAACCAGTATCTGTGATGAACTCTGCTACCTTCTCTAAACTGATCGAAAGGCCTGAATTGGAACCCAAGAGGCTTGGCAGGCTGTGTCTAGGGAAACATTCGGTGGCCCTTTCATCACCACAGACATACGTCTTCATAAGGCACACCCTTGACCATACGCCCAGTGGCCGTAGATGTTCATAACACATTAAATCATCACAATATGTATATCTAGTCTTAAAGCCCAGAATAACCAACCATATTTGAGACTTTATCCAGATAATATAACCTCGAATTGTCTGCTAGGCATTGATTACCAAAAATTAGTTGATATTTATGTAGATATTTTTTAAAGACTAAAAACAAAAGGGCAGATTCATGGTCCAACTTACGGATGTGTAAGATGTGTCTGTCCTATACATCTGAATTCCATTTTATCTTCTTCATCCATTTTATCTTCATTATGATATTTTCTTCTAGTTTTCATTTTTCTGGATCCTGTTTTACCAATGGTTGCTCACACGTGCCAAACATGTTCTGCATGCATGGAATATTGCCTCCTAATGGAGGGGTACATACAACATTTAGGGAAGGTCAGGCTAAACTCTGTTATTCGCTCCAGTTTCCAGACCCCAAAAAGAAAACTATTGCTCTCTTCTGTGGTACAGAATTTAAGGAGTTGGGGGAGCCATGACTAGTAACTCAACTGAAACCAAAGGGGGGAGTGCAGTTGGGCAATTGATGTCCTTGGCATGTGTTTCTATGATGAGGAGATTGAGAGGCTACACATAGGTAGTGACAGACATTCAGGAACCCACGGAATATTCTTACCCTTTGTCATTTGTTGCTCTGTCAGGATGGTTCAGACTGCCTTCCACAACCTGTTTGCTTTCCCAGGACTGTTTTCCCATGGTCCAGCAACATGGGAAGAATCATTGAGGCTAACAACCATGCTATTTGCGACTTGTTCATCTTTCTCTTGTATTTTTCTACTGTACGCACCCATGGCTCACCAGCTTCCACGCTCAAGCTTGCAGAATCTGTCTCTGTGGCAAGCGTGTGTCATGTTCTCACACACAGTGGCGAAGGCACTGCCCATACCATGCTATGAAATGCCTCCCATGCTGAGTTCCCAGGCAATAGATTCTACCAACCCTTTCATTTTCTTCTCTGACTCTTTGATATGTTAAGAGAGCCTGTATTTTACTATGAGCTTGTTTTGTTTTTCATCAATCGTGTCTTGGAAATCCTGAGCATGGCCACTTAATATAAAATCTCTGAGTCTATCTTTTCAGTGTTGTGTGTTATGGACATGCAAGGGTAAGGAGGGTAGGTAGCGAAACCTATGCCATCACCATATTGGTCAAGTGAGTGTGTGTTACAAGCATGCGTGTGTATTAAGCAACAAATGGCCATTGTTAACCATGAGCGGCTGTGAAGCGGAGTTCTTGGAATTGCACTTTCGATAATCATGCTCATTTGATTTAGTCTCTTACTGCATTTCATCATGAATGGAACAGGTTGGCTTGTCATGGAAAAAAACCCTCTGGCAGTTTGTATGCGATACTGAGTGATACCACCACAGAGGTGTTTTACAATGATTTTGAAGTCCTGTTACTTTTAAAATATAATCATAGTGATAATGATCTGTATAATCTCTTTACTTGTTTTCTAACGTTTAAAGTGGTAATCTCCACAAGCTGGAGAATGGTCCATCTCTGTTGTATTTCCGTTTGCGTTTACAATCCCATCTAAGCCTTACTGTAATTTCTTCCATCTTCCAGTAGCTACAGATCCTGACTAATACACTTATATCTGAAATGTAGCCACAACAGGGAAAAGTAGAAGACGGTATACTCTTGTACGATTGTTTTCGTTAAAGAAAAAGAGGACCAGAGGCACTTAACACGGATTGCTTCATTCATTGATGGATAGATAGATAGATAGATAGATAGATAGATAGATAGATAGATAGATAGATAGATAGATAGATAGACAGACTGGCCTTTGATACGGATTGATTCTGTAGTTTGGTCTTTATAAGGAATTGGACAAATTGCTGTCCTCCAGGGCCTTGTTAGGTATCAAACCCTATTTATTCAGGTTGCTAATTTTGTTGTACACTCAGCACTTTACTTTATGAATTGATTCATAAGGTAAAGCTGTGCCTGGAAATGCATTCTTTACTATTATTTAAATTCGTTCTCATGCTGGGCACAGTGCTGTGAGTACCTATAATCCCAGTACTTGGGATACTAAAGGGAGAGAATCATGATTTGAGGTCAGCCTTGACCCTGTTCGTCACAAGCCCCCAAAAAGGAGGGAAGCTGGCAGAAAGGCAAGGAAAGAAGGAAGGGGATGATGAATATATGCTCAGATTCAATGGATTTATCACAACTTCACAACCGAAGTTTCCATGAAACAAAGCTTTAAATATATGGACCCTACCCTCAGACTCCATTCATTCATCCAGCCATCCTCAATGATTTGAGGGCCAGATAAGTCTTCGATGGGGGACTGTCCTGTACACTGCAAGTTTGCCATCATTACTGCCTTCTACCCACTAACGCAAGTGGCACCAGTTGTAACTGCCAAAAAATGTTTCCGGGGTTTGTATAATGGTCAGCAAAGCTGCCATAGTAAGAATCACTGGCACAGAGATAAGGTGGCGCCAAACTGGGTGGTGGGGATGTGGGCATCTGTGTACCACTGCACAGAGATGAGGAGGAGCCAGACTGGATGGTGGGGATGTGGGGATCTGTGTACCATTGCACAGAGATGAGGAGGAGCCAGACTGGGTGGTGGGATTGTGGGGATCTGTGGGCCACTGTCACAGAGATAAGGAGGAGCCAGACTGGGTGGTGGGGATGTGGACATCTGTGGACTATTGCACAGAGATGAGGAGGAGCCAGACTGGATGGTGGGGATGTGGACATCTGTGGACTATTGCACAGAGATGAGGAGGAGCCAGACTGGATGGTGGGGATGTGGGGATTTGTCTGACTAAACCTGGATTCATGGAGTATTCAGCTTCTGCCTCTGTAATATGTAAAGATCCAGTATACGGTGTGGACCTCGGATGTCTAGGTCCTGTCAGGTGTTGAGTATTCATAGTAACAGCAGTATGGATACGGGACAGGCTCTTATAGTTCTGGTAAGTCCTGTGGCGTAATCAACACAACATGCAGTGGGAATGTGTAGCTAGGGATAGAGAGAGTTCTGGACAGAGAGAACAGGAAATAGCATAGGAAGTGGGCATACTGTAAAGCATTCAGAAACCTGTGAGGAGTCTGTTGCGTGCACGCATGAAGGACGGCAAGGGAAGCTGCTGGAGCAAACAGACCTCAGACACTGGGGCTTTCCTGGCCAAGGAAGGAAGGCCGACTTAGCCTAGGCTCTTATACGTTGCCAGATGTCTTTGGGAACAGGTTTAACTTTCTTCAATATGTGAAATTTTGTTCTCATCTTAATTCTGATTATATTTTTAGCAGGCTGATTTTATATTTGGGGGAGATTCTAATTTAGTTTGAAAACAGATTACAGGTTAGGTTGTCTTTAAGATATTTGCAGATAAAGTTAAGGACACAGTTATGTGTGATCCTAAATTACAATGTAACTGTGGCTCCTGTGTCAGCCATAAATACAGTTGTTGTGTTTCTTGTGTGACCAGAGAGAAATAATGCTGGTGTTGTGTTAAAACTCATTATTTAGTATTAATTATTGATACTCTTAATTGTCTGGGATTTGGTTCTTTAGTTGAAATTGTAAAAGGATGGTGGAAATGAATGAATGAACGAGAGGATGGCATTATAGAAGTACTACTGAATTACAAATGAAAATAGTTTGAATAAATCCCTTGGTTTATCAGAGCTTGTTTTTGGCCTAGTTAGACCATGTCATATATCTTTAGCCCTAGATTTGGCAAGAATTTTCTTAATAGTCCATATAGTGAGTATTATCTCCTTTCAAGACATACAGGATCAGTTGAAGCTTTTCGGGTCTACAGCTCTGGCGAGTAAGCAGTCATAGATTATATGTAAGCAAATGGACACACCGTATACCAATAAAGCTTCGTTTTCGAAACAGTGTAGTGGCTTGAGGCTAGGGAACCTCTGGTAGCACTCACAGCACTGTCTGAAATTATTTTTGATAATCATTTTAATTGATAAAAAGCAACCAGTACATTTAATTTTAATCTGTATTTTATTTTACTCCCTATATTGGAAACATTGACAAGTGAACACTCTATCAATGTTAGAGAGGCATTTTAATGTCTAGTATCTTTTAAACAACGTAATACTTTAGCGATGTCATAGAGCAGAAAGCCAGAGACAATTCTGGGCATGTGGACAGAGGTGTTGATTTTTTTCCCTGAAGTAAGTGTTTTACGTTGTTAAAATGGTGCATTAAATAAGTTTGTTTTACAAAACATTGATTTTCCTAGTATTTATTGTAATATTGCTTACTAAAATTGGTCATCTCTTTTTTGGCTATAAAAAGGTATTTGTGTATTTTTGTCCCAGTAATAAATATCATTTATCACATAATCAGCCCGGTCTGTAACTATACCCCACACACACAAAGGAACCATAATAGGCAGGATAATAAACACAAGGCAGGGAGGAAAAAAAGAGCTCCCTTCCTTCCAATTACAGCTGTATTTTACCTTTCTGAAAACCTTACTCCTTCCTATTAAAATATTTTATTCTAGAAAGCAAGGAAGGCAGGGGTGTTGCTCAGGGGTGTTTGCCCAGTAGGTTTAAGACTTTGGATGCAATTCTCAGTAAAAGAAAGAGGGAAGCAGACAGACATGGCGACTAATAACCAGAATCACACAGGGGATACGTGAGAAGTATGATGGGATGCATCCATTGCCCTGGGTCCAGCTCCCTTGTGGACAAGTCTATCTGCTAATTTGAAGTCTGCAGTTCCCAGCGCGAAGCAGCCAGTCCCGTCAGCATCTTCACAGAGGCAGCTAGCTTGTGCTGAAGTGAAACTCTTGGTGTCTTTCCTCCCGTCCAGTTATGGGACCCACAAAAGGTCCCAGTGATACCCTGTCATGGAGCAGCGGGGGAGGTGGGAACGACTTCTCTTACTGGCCTCATATACAGTGCAGAAATGGAAGATCCTTTGTCCTGCATCAGTTGTGAGCTTGACACTGGAGAGGTAGAGATCAGGGCCTGGGCTGAGTTAGAGGGAGTAGACTTCTGCATCAGCATCCAAGACAGCCAATAGAGAGCCTGGCCTTGCTGCCTGCAAGCTCTGCCACCTCTGGCGAGTGACCTACTGGCTTCGAACTTCACTGTCATCAACGGAGTACAACAGATACAATACTGTCACAGTGTGCAAATCCCAGGACTCTTTAAAAGGCTACGAGAGGAGCCCTCCATAAAAATTTGACTTGACCTTCAGCAACATTGAGACCTCAAAATAACCTCTACGAAGTAGAGTGTCAGGATGCTGCTGCATTGGGAATGAGTTTAGTTGAGTTCTCTCTTGTTTCCTGATGTGGGGAGGGGTCCAGAACCTCCATGGAAATCAAAAGCTACAGATATCCAAATCCCTTCTAGGAGATGGTATAGTAACGCTGCTGGCGTGACTCAGTGATGGATTAAAATACACCAAAAGTATGGAGGCTTGAGGTCAATCCTCACCACCAAAATAGAAAAGTGAAAAAGAAATAAAGATGAGTACAGTGTACACACACACCACACTCACACACGCATGCACGCACATACACACACGCGCGCACGCACATGCACACGTGCATGCACACAGGCACTCACACACACTTTTTTTCCACTAGTGCCTGAAATCTTGCCCGGCATGGGCTGAGCCCATATGGAGCTTGCCTAGCATGCTGGAGGCCCTACCTTTGGTTTCCAACTTGACAACAGAGAAGAAAGAGTATGCATAGAATCTAGATTGAAATCCTCCCTGACTCTGTCCTGCAGGCCTGTGCCACTTCGGTGACACTGTCCCTCACCCTCTGTCTACAGGGAACACTACATGTTTATGTCCCCTGATGCCAATTGTGTCTTTGTTGCCCAGTGTCTAGCGCTCCTGGCTCCAGTTTGTCAAGTGGGCGTTTCTCTGTTAGAGTTGAAGTTCTCAGAGGGCAGGACCTGCTGTTAAACTAGTCCGGGGCTGTCCTGGGGAGGGCACACCCAGCAGGCAGGTGCTGAGTAATGCTTTCCTGGTGTTTTGGCCAACCACACGTGGGCTGTTTTCATATAATTAGGATGAATCTAATTTTAAAATGAGCACCCCGGTGTCCTCAGATGACCCGGCATATACACGGACCAGGCCTGCTGGCCTGCGGTATGAATAAGGGAATAGGCAGACCTGCAGAAAAGCTGGCTGCTCTTTGCTCTTAAAAAAAAGAAGAAAAACCCATGATCCACTCCCAACAAACCTAAGATAGAATGTCTCTCTTCTCATAGGGTTGGAGAGAATGAAGCGTCCCTAACTGGAAATTCTCCGTAAAGGTGAGGTATAGCAAATGGCACCTTCTGCTGAGTCCCAAGGAGAGTGTGTTCCCATGGTACCATATGTGTGCAAACCCAAAGCTAGCTAGGGAGCAAGGTTCCAAACTTTGATGACAGCAAGGACTTTAGGTGACAAGTTCCTGCTGGGCAACAGCCTCAGACAGATGTCAGACAAACTTGCTACAAACACACACACACACACACCAACAAGTATGTGCATACACGCATGCGTGTACTCACGAACATAGGCTCTGTGTAAGGAACCTCTTAGCCACAGAATGATTGTAGCAGGTTTTCTAGTTCCTAGCTTTTATAGTGACCTTTCCCCCTTCGGGTGTCTAGTGGTTCAGAATTCTCACTACAAGGAAGATGGGTGCTGGGGCGTTGCCCTTAGGGTCTTACAATTTATGTCTTTCCATTGCCTCCTGATGTTTAAAACAGCAGCCGGGTTTTTTGCTTTGTGGTTTTTCATTCCCGCTGGTCATTCACTGAGGCTTCTGGGGTCTGTGGCAGTTACAACAGCCCTTGCTTTTCACCCTGGCCTCATCCTTGGATAGCCAGACTCCTCCCCCTTCTCTGAGCCATGTCCTGTTACTTATTAGAGCTCTTGTAGCCTTGTGGCACTTAGACTTGAGGGGCTGCAGTGACTAATGGGGTTTATGCATTTGCTCCCAGCTCCTTTGATCCGTGCTTTCCTTGAGCAAAAGATGTGGTTGTGCTTATTCCATGGGAGGGCATGGAATTTGCCTGAAGTTGTGTTTCTGGAGGCCTGGAAGGAGTGGGGCCCACTCCAAGGCTGTGTTCTTGGTCCTACACTCCGGGACCTCCTAAGGGGGTCCAGTGGATGATCCACAACCCACTACAACAGTCTTCCCTCTGCGTGTTGCTCCATGCCCAGGACTCCTTGAAGATCTGCCTGAGGAGAGGTTTCAAGTACAAACCACCAGCAGTGGTGGAGTAGGAACTGGGCCAGGGAGAGATAGCCATCCCTAAGGATAACCATTGCAGGTGCTGGGAAATCCCAGTTGACAGGCCGGGTAGTTCTGTATCATCTCCCAAGGCAACGAATGTGAATCTCTAACATGCTGGGGTTGCCGCGTCAGCAGACAGGAGCAAACTTCACCTCTGGGCAAAGGACATCAGCTGCCAAGAGTCAGGCGGCAAAGTGGCCGGGACACAGCAGTGGTGACCACACTTCAGCCCTTTCTCATTGACTTCTTACCATGCAGCCCACTCTACCTGAGCCTTGCTGGCCTTCTCTGGGCTTTGGCTTGGTTCTCAGAGGTTAAAGGCAGCCTTCAACGGAACAGGAAAGCAATACCGTCAGCCGCTGTTTTCCCACCATCAGAAATGGATCCACTGAGGCAGGAATCGCACCTAGCAATTCTCAGCCCCACCATGTCTCATATTCTACGAGAGAATGAGGGGTCTGGGGAAATCTCTCTCTCTCTCTCTCTCTCTCTCTCTCTCTCTCTCTCTCTCTGGAACTTCTGACAAAGTTTGCTAACCCCTGGGGCAGAGAATTGTTTGGTGTACAGACAACCCTGGATATTGTGGTATGTTTTACCCATACCCCTGCCCTCTCATCAGTGGGTGCCGTTAGTGTTGGCACACCCTGAAGTGAGAACCCACAAAAGCTTGGTTAATAATTTATTAATGGGTGAAATGGAAAAACAGACTCGTGAACACAGAACAAGGTAGACGCCATTGCTGATCCAGCTTCTGTTGTCCTGCCATTCTGCCCGAGGGTGAGGAGAACCATATGCCAGACTGCCCCTAGCAGGAACCATGCATTCTCTGTCCGTTTCTCAGCTCTCCTTCCTTCCTGTCTACACCATGAGCTGAGGCAATTTGAAGAACGTTGTTCTCTGTA
Organism: Microtus pennsylvanicus; assembly: GCF_037038515.1. Lineage (NCBI taxonomy): Eukaryota > Metazoa > Chordata > Mammalia > Rodentia > Cricetidae > Microtus > Microtus pennsylvanicus. The sequence goes on from NC_134588.1 coordinate 70,444,458, forward strand.
TCTATTGGTTATTAATAGACACATTAATTATATTTATTTATTAATGAATAGATGTATTAATGCCCCTGCTCATTTCCAGAAAGCAAACACCAACAGAACCAATCAGCAAATCCGTTCTATACGAGGGTGACCACTGACAGGACCAATCACCAAATCCATTCTATATGAGCTGAACACCAACAGGACCAATCAGCAAATCCATTCTATACGAGGGTGAACACCAACAGGACCAATCAGCAAATCCATTTTATACGAAGGTGAACAAAGACAGGCCCAATTGGCAAATCCGTTCTATATGAGGGTGTAGAGTCAGCACAGCCGTTTTTTGAGACAGGGTTTCTCTGTGGTTTTGGAGCCTGTCCTAGAACTAGCTCTTGTAGACCACGCTGGTCTCGAACTCACAGAGACCCACCTGCCTCTGCCTCCCTAGTGCTAGGATTAAAGGCGTGCGCCACCACTGCCAGGCATGTCTTTTGCTGGCCTTTTGTTAGCAAGCGTTTTCCTAGTGCTGTGCCTGTGCCAGTTGCACATGTGACTACCACGGTGGGCAGCAAACTCCCCATCCTTCCCTGCTTTGGCAGCAGTTTCTGTGTGGTGATAGTGCATCCTGTGCAGTGGCTTCTGTGCCTCCTGGTCTCCTCAACTGGATGCTACAGTCAGTCTTAGAGGTCATTCTCACACTGACAATGCCCGCAGTACCCTGAGCTGCTCATAAGTGCAGAGTCCGGGGCTCCTATTAGACTTTCTGAAGCAGAGTGCAAAAATCTCTAGCGGTCCCATATACACGTGGGCATTTAAGGGCTCCTCAGTTTCTCTGAATGGAGTAAAGAACACAAAAACGTGCATCACACATGAGGGAGCTTCGGGACAACCCGGTTGACTATGGGCTGCTCCCTGACAACACATGAGTGGTCACGAGTCAGTATTGTAAACCACAATACAAAGAAATTTTAAGTAAAATAAAAGCTAGACTAGAAAATATTGGTCTGTCATATTTTTGAAATATTTGTTCCATTAAAAATATAAACATGCATCCATGTATAACCATATACATATACACACCTACACATATGTACATATTACATACGTGTATACACATGAACATGCATATACGTAGATATATATACATGTATGTACAGATACACATGGATACTCATATATATATGTCTCAGGTCAATAATGCAAAAATGAAATGATAGCAAAAGAAACCAAAATTCCTATAACCCACTTCATAAAGACCCAGTGTATCTCGACACACACTGGCCCATGTTCTACCTGAGATCATCATGATACTGCATTCCCCAGTTCAGATTCCTCAGTGCAGTGTCTAAATAGGAAATAAAAGTACAAAAATTCCTTTCGTGACAGAACAATAAAAAGAAGAATTTGAACTTCTTCCTCAATTTTAGAAAACACTTCTCTATCAGAGAATATCCCTCGATCCCAAAGAAGATCCTTTCACAGTGACACCCATCGTCCATCAAGGGACAACTACACGCTGCTAAAGGGACACACTAGCTCATGGTGGCTTTGAACCCTAGAGAAGTCTCCAGTTGGCAGGAGGGTCAGGATGTCCCCTGACTACTGCTACAGTTAATATCTTCAGACATAATATGATGTCACAAGTGTGTGAGAAACTTCTTGAGGGTTCTGTCATTTTCGTTTCTTCGCTGTTCATTTAGCATTGCAGATTATGAATGGGAATAGAATGAAAGGAAACTTAAGTTTGTTACAGTTTTAGTAACTTAAAAATCAAAATGTGTTATTCAGAATTCCCAGTCCCATTTACATGAGACATTCAGATGAACCTTCCAACCTGTGTCTTTGGGAGTCTGTGGCGGAGCACTGTCCCAGGCAGGGCGAACCTGGAGCATGGACAGCCAGAGTCTTCTGTGTGTGGAAGGAAGGCATCCAGGGGGTGAGAGCAGGCACTTGGCAGAGAAGGGTGCTAATGCCAATCCGAGATACAGTTCCCAGGAGATGCCGTCAATTTCACAGGCAGAGTCTGTGCCAGCCGTGAGGTGTCTTTCGAGGGCCTTGGCCCAGGAGGACGGAGATGCCACCCTCACTGTTCCAGCTTAGGGTCTCAGCCCAGCAGGGCCGACCTGCCCCTTAACCTGAGGTTTTCTTGGAGAGTGTTCAGGCACTTCTTCAGAAACACACAGAAGAGTTAGTTGAAGTGGTGTTGCGTTAAACAGGAAAATGTGCCTTTAAGCAACTGGGAAAGCTTCTTCATTCCCTTGCAGGGTTAGCCTGTTCACTTACGTGCTTTTACTCATCTCAAAGAAACCACCTCGTAGGAAATGACACAAATAATTTGAATTCATGAAATCTGTAGAATTATTTTCTTTTTATCTATTTGAAACAGTCTCATTATGTAGCCCTGGTTGGCTTAGAACTCACCATTTTGATCATCCTAGTTCTGAACAATTCTTCTATCTTTGCCATATAAGTGGTAGAATCACAGGTATAAGCCACCATACCTGGTCCAAATTTGTAAAAACCTAATGCGTATATATATATATTTACATATATATATAAAATGTACATGTGTATATATAATGAACATACTCTGTAATCAGTGTGCAAAAAGGAATTGGAGATATAAATTTTAATACTTGTAACAGCTTACATTTGTTTATTTTTAAATAAAATAAGTATAATCCTCATACTATTTTGATAGATTTTTATAAATTAAACAATTTGAATGACATCAACTTTTAACTGTTTTTCTCTGTCATAAAGTTTCTTAGGGTTTTTTTTTTGGCTAATTTAAAGAAAAGGATCCCAACTTCCTGTTTTGGGAGCTGTCTTTGATGTGTGATGGTTATAACTGGATGGAGTAGGAATGTTGGCCTTAAGACCAGTGAGAGCATGGGCAATTCTGAGGTCTGTGCTTAACAGAATGTCTTGTTTTCAGAACAGTGGTTGTGGGGAACCACATGTTAGCATGGTGGTGTCTTTAGTGATTTATCATACTTGCTGTTCCTTTAACTAAAATAGTGCAGTTCACTGTAGTAAGACATTCTTGTCTTTACACTGGATAGCTTTCGGAGACTTCTCAGGTCTGTAAGAACAGGGTTTCGACAAGTGCTGGTCTTATACAAGGTCCTGCACTTGTGATGCTACCCCCCATACAAAGATTTGAATTTGACCCCTACTGCCGTAATTCCTCAGTGTTTTAGAGTTAGACTTGATCCCGTGCCGAGAGTTCAAGGCTCACTGCATACATAGCCTGTGACAGTCATCCGACACACCAAAAAATAACCATTCCTTGCTGAAAGAATTGTTTGATTACTGTGATTATTTTTTATTTGTTTTATTCCCTCTGTTGGCACATTAAAAAAAAACAGTAACCATTCAACTGAAAGTTCTAAGAGTTTGCAAAGCTTAAAAATGATAACTAATCCTGTCCTGACTCCAGGGATTTTGATAGTTGTAGGGATGATATATTTCAGAAATATAACAGTAGATCTCTTGACTTATCTGTGCAGAGTGCTGCAATTGATTAATAATGTCTGCTACACATCAAGAGTAAAGGCAATGGGCCAGTTTCCTTGTTTTCTTACCTATACCCACACCTACGAAAGACTAAAAATCCAAAATGCCAGACCCTTCAAATGCTGGTGTTATTCTTAGAATTTCTTTTGATTTCCTGATACTAGTAAAAATGATCATTAATAATACTAAAACCTTGAGATGTCAAAATAGAACTCTTTTGCAACCATACTAGATTATACAAACTAAAGTATTTTATTACATTTAAAAGTCCCTGGGTTGTATTTATTAGTGATTTACCATGTGGGTCTCAAAGATAATGTATATTTTCACTAACAACAGTTACTGTCTCTGAAAACTTTGGTCAGATGTTCACTGAAAGACAGGAAGTGTGCTGATGTGACAGGGTGAGACAGGGCACCAGGGACAATCGTCTGCAGCTTCCACCGTGCCAGCAAGAGGCAGGCTCACACGCTGGGAGCAAGGGGGAAACTGCTGCCCACTGTTGTTCTGTGGCTTCTGAGTGTGAGCTCCTCAGGGTGCTGAAGAAGCAGGTCTTCTATCAATCAGTGTGATCGGCCTCCCTTCGACTCTCCAGTAGAAAGGTCCAGGGTGCCCTTGTATTGTTACTCAACTGTCTGTCAAATCTGGAAGCCCATGCTTGTTTGCAGTACAGCCAGGGACTACTGGGTCCTCGGATTTAAGAATGTGAGGAAAGAAAGCTTTTCAGACCCGGGCCAGCTGGCCTTGGTGAGTTCCCGATAGAACATCCCCATTGTCTCAGTGTGTGGGTGCACCCCTCGCAGTCCTGAGTGCTCTCTCTCCATCTGCTCCTGTTTTGGACCTTGAGATTTAGTCTGGTGCGCCAATGTGGGTCTCTGTCTCTGTCTCCTTTCACCGCCTGATGAAGGTTAATATTCAGGAGGATGCCTATATGTTTTTCTTTGGGTTCGCCTTCTTATTTAGCTTCTCTAGGATGGCGAATTATAGGCTCAATGTCCTTTATTTATGGTTAGAAACCAAATATGAGTGAGTACATCCCATGTTCCTCTTTTTGGGTCTGGCTTACCTCACTCAGGATAGTGTTTTCTATTTCCGTCCATTTGTATGCAAAATTCAATAAGTCATTGTTTTTTACTGCTGAGTGGTACTCTAATATGAATCATGGGATAATACCGGACTCGCTGAACATAGTGGACAGTGAGGACTACTGAGAACTCAAGAACAATGGCATTGGGTTTTTGATCCTACTGCACGTACTGGCTTTGTGGGAGCCTAGGCAGTTTGGATGCTCACCATACTAGACCTGGATGGAGGTGGGTGGTCCTTGGTCTTCCCACAGGGCAGGGAACCCTGATTGCTCTTTGGGCTGACGAGAGAGGGGGACTTGATCTGGGGAGGGGGAGGGAAATGGGAGGCGGTGGCAGGGAGGAGGCAGAAATCTTTAATAAATTAAAAAAAAAGAAAAACAAGCAAACAAAAAAAAGGCAAACAAACAAACAAAAAAGAAAGAAAAAGAAAGAAAGCTTTTGTATGGTTAAGTTTTGGCATTCTTTCCATTCAGTGATGAATCACCTTTCTCAGCAAGTCCAGGACTTGACTTTGCCAAGACTGGCAGAGAGAGTGGGAGGAGACAATTGGCTTTGTGTTAAAGTCCCAGGCAGAGCTGACATTCTCTTGATGAACCAGTAGTCTGCAGCATAAGATGAAGTGTGGCCAGATGCCATGGACGTTTCTAGATGGTACCATTGAGGTAGATAGTACCTATTTTTGTTTTCCTGATCTTTTGAACATCTTTCTTTGTCTTTTCGGGGAGACTGGCCATATTATCAATACAGCGCAGGAGCAAAGATGCATGAGCCCCATGGCAAAGTGGAATGGACAGTATGGGTATCTTCACCAGTCCAAGCAACCTAGAGGAAGGTTGTTTAACTTCTGTGAGTTTTGGTTTTAGTTCTGTGGGAATACTTTTCAACCATTATATGTTTTTATTGATTTTTTTTTCAGTTAGGTATAGAGCAATGGTCTTATTACAGCATTTTCATATACTTCGGTCTTTCTCATCCTTGTGCTCCCCAGTCTCCCTGATGTCCTCTTTCTGGTCTCCTTCCTTTCCCCAAATACTCCACGCCCTTTTGTTTCCAGGTCATGTGATCTGTTAATGTCTCTTCCCCCACTTCCTTTAAGATACCTTCTTTCTCTCTCATGGTCCCTTTTCTATTTCATCCCACACACTCATTCTCTCTCTCTCTCTCTCTCTCTCTCTCTCTCTCTCTCTCTCTCTCTCTCTCTCTCTCTCACACACACACACACACACACACACACTCATTCACATTTAAATATAGGTTCCAGACATGAGAGAGAATACATGGTATTTGTCTTTATGAGAGTCTGAGTTACTTTTCTTACATAATGACTTTCAGTTCTGTCTATTTTCTGTATGGATATTTTTATTAAAGGCTATGAGAATATGAAAAAAGAGAAAGAACTGGTCTCCTCAGAATTGTGCCTTTGATCTGAAGGTTTTGAGAGAATGGCTAACTCCTAGATCATTTTTCTCCTGATAAGGCTGTGTGTATGTGTGAAGGAATAGTATAGGAGTAGAAATATGGATAAAGCCAAGAAGAATGCCAACAGCTTCTCTCTTCATAAGTATGTTCTTAGCTTTTAGTTGTGGGCAAAGTGAGTTTCAGACCTGGTCCTTTTGGTCAGCTAGAGATATATAAGCCAATGGTGGGAAGTGCTGTGAACTAAACAGCTATGTGGACTTGTTGTCTTCATGGATTAACCAGAGGCTAGAGGAGGAGATCTACCAAGGGCACCATGCGTTGTCTTCATGGATTAACCATAGGCTAGAGCTGGTGATCTACCAAGGGCACCATGCGTTGTCTTCATGGATTAACCATAGGCTAGAGCTGGTGATCTACCAAGGGCACCAGCATTTTGTTCAGCCCATCTTCTGAATATAGTGGGGGTCACCATTCAAGACAAGGTAAAATCCTTGTTAAAGACCCCTAAAGTCAAGAGAAGAGGGAGCAGCCAAAATGTTCCATACACATAGGTCTTATTGAGAGATCTTGAGGGACTTTGCATTGAGTCCAAATCAAGACAACCTGGAGGAGGACTCAAGCCATATAGAGCACTAGATACAATTGGGCGTCCAAGTTCTAAGATACCTTAAGTCATCACTTAGTTTGAGAAGATAAACAGTTTGGGTACCTGAGTGCCTAATATGGTTTAAATTTCAATGATTTCCAAACACCAGTTGCATGCAGTCACACCAGGAGCTTGTCAGATACACGGGCCAGTACCAGCATTTCTGATGCAGTAAGTCCAGGGTGGCACTGGATAACTTGTAGCTCCAACAGACTCTCAGGAGATTGAACAGCTACAAACAATGCCTTCAGAAACTATTGCACTAGAAGAAGGCACTTGCTCAAACCTAGGCAGGTCGTCATTTTACTCTGACCCATTGGGTGTAACCTCGGGTCCCACTCTTGCAGTCAGGGAAAGATCCAGAATGCTGAGCAAGGAAACCAGGTAATATTAGAAACCACAAAGGAGAGAGTAACACAGAAGAAAGACCTCAGAGGTGGAGCAGCTGCATCCGACACGCTGGAGAGATGGCCAGCTGACGAATTCTAGTTAGGAGTCTCTACATTGGATAACATTCAGTTTGGCTTTTGGCCTTTTTAAATTTTTAACTAACCCTACCATGGTGCTGGCTCAGTAAAGTCAGACACTGTTCCAGATACTTTGCTTACGTTAATCCACTTAACCCTCACAACTACCCTCGGAAGCAGTTTTAGAGAGGATGAACGACTTTCCCAAAGTCTCACAACTACCTGGGATTTGTATCCAGGCAATCAGGTGGCATTCCATTTCCTTCACACAACCCTGGGTCTCTGACTATCACATCCCTCTGATTCCCTTAGTAGCACCCCCAAAGTCACAGCCATTCAGCCTGCTCCCCCTTAAAGCAGAGGCGGTCCTGTTCTCATAAGCAGTTCTGAAGAGGGTAGGAACCAGCATGTGTCTGGCGTCTGCTATTTATTTACTTGTGTTCTACCCAAGTAAAACTGGCAGTGGGTGAAGCTGGAGGGCCACTTGGGATATAGTGTAACAAAGTCATCCTTCTTGTGATGGGGTCCGGGTAATGAGCTAGGGCTTCAACCTGTGAATGAAAAGGATCCTGCTGCATACAGACAGGCCAGGATGGCACCCACATCTTGGGAGGGGGCGGTGCTAGACTCAAACAGTCCATGGTTAAAATCGTCCCTCTGTGAAAGCATGGACTGCGGACGTTGGGAGTGTTGGTCTTCAACAGATGCCTCACTTAGTGAACTTCACCGGATTTGGAGAGATTCAAGCCCTCTGCGGTGAAGATAGGGATAGGAACACGCCTCCCCAAATGCTGTGTCCCCAGAGACCTCTTCAGCATTTCCCGTTAAATAAGTAAATAAAGTGGGCTCACTTTGATGATGAGATCGATCAGCCATTTTGCGTAAGCATACACAATCCAGGTATACAATGTTAGACCTAAAACAGTGACTCAGGACATTTCAAAATGAGGGTAGGGAAAGTCATGGGGAGTGTGACAGAATGCACCTGAGAGAACAACATTTATAGAGACAAAAATGAGATGACCAGTGAAACCTCAACCAAACAAACAAACAAGCAAACAAAACCTGCCCTCAACCTCACCGTGTGCACTTGGGAAAAGATCAACACCTGGTCTCGGTTATCAATGTGCTGTGTTGAAAGACACTGTATAATAATACATCAAGTGAAGGCTATGTCTTAAGGATATTCTAACGGATTCTAAGTGTTAATAACTCTTTCGAAGAAGAAAACACGGCACGGATCTTTCATAGGTGTTGCTGGCAGTGTCTTTGTGGCCTGAATGAGTAACGTTGTACCTGTGGGTGTTCATCAATGCCAATAGAGTGGTTGGCGTGGAGCTGATTAGCAGATCCCCAGGAGAAACAGTCCACAAGGACACTCTGTCCAAATTAAATACACCTTTGAGCAGTTTCTAATTAGAGTGAGACTTCCCTAGAGCTTCGGATTTCATTTTAAAACTCGTTTTGTGGTGTAGTAACATAAAGGCCTGTGCTTTAAAAAACCAGGCATCAATGGAGTGCTGAGGATATTATTTTCTTACTTAGAGAGGAGCTCGTATGATGAGAGCCACTTGCCCCTCCTCTTACAGCTTTTTCTATTAAGGAAGTTGACTGGAGGACGTAGACCCTTTACCATAGTTGAGGTTTCAGGTAATCCCCTCAGCCAACCATCCCATTACACGCAAATGCCCCTGGCTTCAGGAATCAGGCAAACCGTTCTCCGTATCTGTCGTAGCCCAAGACATACTGGGACTACCTGAGCTGCTTCCCACAGTACCAACAGGGAGCTGGGCTGGTCACCCTTCTGCAGTGACACAACCAGGTTCACGGGATGTAGGTGGGCCTTGTCCTTGCGCGGGTCCAGGAACACATTAGTCTGCCAAAGGAGTCTGAGATTCTGAGTGTTTCCCAGACCCCGCCCCCCATCGTTGTTGCATCTTACAGTGCCACTTCAGAAGCATCTCAAAGAAACATGGCACTGGCTGGCAGCAGTTCCAGGGAGGAATCTAAGCAGGAGTAGAGGCAGGGGACCCTCTGTCTGCAGGCCTCATATCCAGGTGATTTAGCCAGGTAATCTTAAACACAGAGCCAATGCGAGCACTTTGAAGTAGGTTAATACTGCCTATGGACATGAGGCATTTTACTGCATAGTTGTTTGTCCACACTGTCTCCAACCTGTAATACTAGATAGCCTGACTTCCTGAATACAAGGGTGATCCAGAGTGCAATTCAAAAGGTATGAACACCTGCAGTGTTCTTAGGGAAACCATCATCTTATAGCAAGGGTCTTTTCTACTTTGCTTGGTGCCTTTATTTCAGAATTGTGGCAGAGGTTTGGGATGCAGCTCAGTGGTTGAGCACTTGTCTTATATGGAGGAGGTTTTCATTTACTTCCCTGTAAATGCAAAACAACAAACCAAACAAAACGGAACTGGGGTGGGTTTATCTGGCATGTTAAGGCCAATAAAATGAGACTCCATTCTAAGTATATTATGCAAATGATGAGCCTATGTTTACATTGAACTCTTTGACTGTTTTTATGATCTTTTTTTTTTCAACTTATTCTTAGTGGCCAAAGAAATAAAATACTTAACATTAAATCATACTGACGATAAAGAAAATGTTGAAAGCAAAAGCGCCGTGCCCAGAGGTCCTCATGTGACACCCTAGGCCCTTTCTGCACTTGCTTGATTAAACAACAACAAAGAAAAGTAGTTTTGCAACATGCTACTATCACCCATGCCATTACAAGAAGACAGACTAGAAAGAGACAGGGAGACATTTAGTCAAATGCTCTTGATTCCCGGGATCAACACTTGACTACAAAGGGAGTGTTTCCTGCCCAAAGCCTCCCCTGAACTGTGCCTTTGATTGACATTTTGCCTAGTCCTGGTGCTTGAGAACCTGTCCTGGTGCCATTCTACTGACAGACGTTTAACTATTCATTTTTCATGCCTTCATTATGTTCACAAAAGCAATACCTGTTACCTTGCTAGCCACTCTTGAAATACTCAGGAATTTCCTTCCAGACATCATTTTTCACAATTTCAGGAAGATAGTATAATTCTGTGGAGTGGTTGGGTTTTGTTTTGTTTTGTTTTGTTTTACCTAACATCTGATGAAATTTAATTATATATCATTGAACATTATTGCATAAAACTATTTTTCATGGTTGCGTGGCAACTGAAGATGTATCATAGTATCTAAAAGTCCCTTAAACAGCCATTTGAAGTAGCATCCATCTTTTTACACGGTGGTATCTTCTTGAATATAACTGAATATAAAGCCTTGCAAGTCTCATGCTTTATGACACCCCCCAAGTATAGATATTATCGTTCTTTTATAATTTAGGAAATTCTTGGAAGGCTGCAGAATCTTTAAAACCAAATAGGACTTCATTTTCCTAGTTCAGACATTCTTCAGTAAAAGTAAATAAAGTCAGGCCGCTTAAGAGAATAAATCCAGTCAAGTTTGACTTGGTCAAAGAAGGCTTAATCATTAACGTAATTAGCTACATTCTGTTTTATTAGCCACCTTCAAGAGGTGTTTAGAATAGCATGCCGTAGCCTCCATTGTCACAACACATTTTACAATGCCAATAAAACAATAGTAACTCTAATAAAATATCAGAGAACATCCAGAGAGAGTCACCCAGCTGCTTGTCAAGCACCTTTCCCATCACAGCAATGCAGTGAGAGACACTGAGTTTGACCATCACTTTACAGGCAGAAGAGTTGTGGGTTCGACAATTGTGGGGTTGGCACTATTCCTGGGGTGCCCTAGTGAAGGCCTAGTACATACCTGATCTCAGCACTACCTCTGTTCATATCTCCAAAGAGGTCCTGCTGGATCTTTTTGCTCTTGATGAGCTGAGGTTCTTCATTGGCAGTGGGGGATCATGGGAGCATCTGAGAACCTGTACTGTTGCCCGGGAGGTGGTGCATGTGAAAATACACACACAGATCTGAACAGGGCTTTGTTGGAAGCCCATTTGCTGTAGCGGTTTCCATTGGGCCGACCCAGTTTCTCAATCTTTTGGATTTTCTGCTACAACACACTTTGGAAGACTGAAGAAACATTCAGTCACTACTTAGTGAAATCAGAAGCAAACCTTTCATGTTCTCTTCAGTTAGGAGAGGATAAAGCAGCAGCAATGACAAATTGTTGGACTTCAGTGTGTCCTGAGTGGAATGGAAATGAGATTGCACCTGGAGGGAAAATCCTAATGCTGCTTCAGCTCTGTCCCCAGTGCACACCCTGAGGGAGTTAGTTTTCAGAGCAGCCATCTGGTGACCTCTGACCCTGTAATGTTTCCTGGCAAACCAGGAGAGTCATTCTCCTGCTAAGGTATACCGCATAAAGAGAATGATCTATTGTAGAATTTTAGAAAAACAAGACCCAAGCCCTAAGACGTCTTTGTTTTTGTTTTTGTTTGTGTGTTTCTGAGACAGGATTTCTCTGTGTAACAGTTCTGGCTGCCCTGGAACTCACTTTGTGAACCAGGCTGGCCTTGAACTCACAGAGATCCACCTGCCTCTGCCACTTAAGTGCTGGGATTAAAGGTGTGTGCCATCCCCTGGCCCTAGGACACATTTTAAGCTTTCTATTTTGATGTTGAGATAACCCAGTTCACTAATCCATTCTAAAATGTCTTTAAGAAAATATGTTTAATTTAAGGGCAAGGTGGTGCGGGCCTGTAATCCTAGTCTTAATAAGCTGAGGCAGGAGGACCATGAGTTCATGGCTAGCCTGGGCAAGGCAGAAAGACTCTCTCTCTCTCTCTCTCTCTCTCTCTCTCTCTCTCTCTCTCTCTCTCTCTCTCTCAAAAAAAAAAGAAAGAAAAAAAATAGAATGAGAACTCTGTTTAATGGTCCTAGAACAATATTTTTCTAAGAGAAATTAGAGGGAAGACAACATAGGGACACCCTGGACTCTGAAGCAGTTTTTTAGTCAGTTGGCTAAAATGTATTGGAGTAGAGTTAAGCATACAAGGAATCACGTTTCACCCACAAACATTCACAGGGTGAGGACTTCTGTACAAACACGCTATGCTGATTTTACTCTACTCCTTCCAGAATGCTTTTGATCTGTAAGGGTTTTTGTTTGTTTTGGTTTTTGGTTTTCTGAGACAGGGTTTCTCTGTAGCTTTGGACCTTGTCCTGGAACTAGCTCTAGTACACCAGGCTTGCCTTGAACTCACACAGATCCACCTGCCTCTGCCTCTCGAGTGCTGGGGTTAAAGGCGTGCGCCACCACCACCCAGCTTGATCTATATGGTTTTTAAAGGTCGCTGGCCATGGGCTCTCTATGCACGAGTCATCTTTCTGTGATTTGGCAAGGGCCCTTTGAGGAGCATGCTTCCTTCACATCAGGGCTCTCTTCCGAGCTCGCCAATGCTCCCAGTGGAGCTGGTGCCCAGGAGGGCTGGAAGGCTTGGCTCACTTCACGATGCTATTTAGGAGATGTTTAGGGAGGAAACCAAAAGGAAGGGCTAAATTATTAGCAGCCGAGGAATTAACTAGACCCCCTAACCCCAGCAGCCTCAGAGAGTTTTTGATGGGTTCACTCAGCCCCCCACTCCCCAGGCAGTGGTATTGCAATGGGAGAGAAGCCCTTCCAACCCTTAAAATACTTACAGGCAAGAGTTGGGAGTGTATGCTACAGACCACAGCTCAAACTTCTGCAACTGTTTCTGAAATAACCCCACGTATTCTTTGGCTAAAAGAGTCCAGCTAGCCCGGGCTGTCCCACACTGCACTGAACAGGAAATGGTCCCGAGTGACCTGGCTGGCTGGTGCCGTCAGCCTTCAGTGATCCTATCATTTAGTCCCAAAGTGGCTCTCTTTCCCTTTTCCCGTTTTTTTTCTTTGAGGTAGGATCTTGCCCTGTAGTCTACACAGGCTGGCTTAGAACATACTACGTAGCCCTGGCTGGTCTTGAGCTTGCAATAGCCCTCCTGCCCCAGCTTCCTGGATACATGCATTGGAGGCCTGAGCCACCACAGCTGGCAACGGTTCTTTGGAAGCTCAGTGTTAATGAGTAAGGTGAGGCAGGCTGGCCCCTTGCATGCCCTGTGGACTTGGGAGAAAGGAGGGGCTAAGGCCCTACCCTGACCTGCTTGGCCAGAGTTTGAACTTAACATTGTGCCCAGGTAATTGTTTCTTTTCCATTTTAGAATGCAGACTCTAAAACACTGATGCCATCGTGAATATCTGTTGTCGCCGCAGCCCTCAGATGCTTATGTGACTTTCAAATTCAGTCTGTCTGTCAGCACTCTGAATGCAGACAGACAGTCCCGAAGGACGTGGTCTATCTTAATAAATCCTTTCTTATTACTGTGGTCCTTTCAGTCCATATTGGTTTTTTGTATGACTTCTGATAGGCTCCGACCTACAACGCATGGCTCACTGTTATTGATTAGCATGTCTGCTGTGACAGACATTTCCCAGCGACCAGACAAGGGTCATCATGGGGAAATCTCACGTTCTTTTTCCAAGAAATACAGGTCTAGAAGGTGTCACAGGCTCATCTCTATAGATAGAAGCGCCCCTAATCATTCCTTGCTTTTGTGGGTTGTTAATGGCCTGGAGATGCTAGCAGTCCTGTGATCACAAGAAGAGTGAGCTCAGACATCACTTGAGAGTCCCAAGGTGTGCTGTCTCCTGGGGTTCCCCTTCATGCCACTAGCATGTGGCCTTGTATGTGCTTGGGAAGCTAGATTGTGGCCTGAATCCCGATCCGACTTAGTAGTAATACCCTAGAGTCAGATATCAGGGTAAATGCTGAAAGTTTGAGAAAGTAAAGGAGTCAGTCACTAGAGAGACTTCTCACCTTTACCAAAGTTTCAGAATGAATAGGCTGAGCTCCTGTCTCTACAAATCCTCAGACTGAATGGGCGAGAGATCCTGTCTCCTCCCGCCTTGCCTTATACTCCGATCTCTGCCTGCCTAGTGCTGGGATCCAAGGCTTGAGATCCCAAGTGCTGGGAGTAGATGTGTGTGCCACCACGGCCTGGCCTCTCTGCTTAACTAGTGGCTCTCTCCACCCTCTGGAAAGAAAGCTTGTTTCTTAAAATATAGGGCAAACTTTTCTTGTTAGAGCACAGACAAAACACCAATTGTTGGTCAGCTGTTATTTAGGAACCGATTTTAGGTCTTAGGAAGGAGATGTGTTCTCTCATTCGTCAGCTCTGCAGCCCCTCCAAACAGGCAGCAAGCATTCACTCTATGATACAGATGGCGGGAGGCTACTATGCACCATGTAGAGGTCAGTAGCAAAGAGACTTAGACTGGCAGAAAAGGATGCCTGGGACCAGCGAGCACCTCCCTGCCTCAGCTGAGCAAAACTGTTGCTTCCCAGCACATTCGTCCTATGGGAACATTAACTTAGGGTGGCTACGGCCTCTCATTTTTTTAAGAGAAAACAGGAAACCGTGTGTAAAATCGTAAGGATGTCTAGTGTTAGCAATTAATGCAAGGTTTAAGACTCAATCCATCTTCGGCCCTCTTCAGCCTTCCCTCCCTCCCCTCCCCCTTCCTCCTCTGCCTTCTTGTCTTCCAAACAGGGTGTAGTCTCATGAAATTTAGCTAGAAACACATCAGATGAGGTTTGTTAGTCTGGGGCGCACACAAAATAAAGCCCCACGATTCATATTTGGTTTCCCTTCTCCTGAAGTGTTTCTAAAATAATGAGTCAGAAGTTAGGTGATGTTGGGATTGGCCCCTTTGATTTCTCTGGGGTAGGTGGTAAACAGGATTCAGTGGAACTGACCTCTGAAGGAGACTTACTGGTAAGACAGGAATTCGCGCAGTGGATGCTTGAGAGAAGATGGCTGGACACATGTGACTCGTGGCATGGCAGAACTGTCTCAGCCCGTGTCACAGAGAAGAGCCTGGGTTGCATCTGAATGCAATTTCTGCACAGTAACAACCAAAGCAGATGGGTGAGTGGATTCTTGTAGGCCTCACACGCGCGCTCCACTTATTTTTAAATGCTTTGCTGAGAGAACCTACGGAGGTTTAGCTTTATTTGTCACTAAGTTATGTGAAAGGATAATTGTTCCCTGTGAAGTGATGAGTAAAATGGTCCCCCAAGTCCGCAGCCCCCGTGTTCTCCAGCTCCTTGTACCACACTGCCTCCTAGCAAACCCCCTTCTCCTCACCCCAAAGAGAGGGAGCAGTGACACCCAGCCCTGGCTATGTAGACTCTTAAATGAAGGCCTCTCTTCTCGGCTATTAATAAAAGATCCCCTTGGAGGGAAACCAGAATTCCTTCAGGCACTTAGGATTTCTACAGTAGGTCGAGATTGAAATTGGGCAGGGGTGAGGGTTCGAAATTCTTATCCAAGCAGATTGACTTATTCTGTTATTTCCAAAGCACCGTGTCGATCCCAGTGTTTCGATCTGAGTTGAGAGTAACGACTTCCCCAAGTTAAGCTGCGCCACCGGCTCGCGGCAACACTCAAGCAAATTGCTTGTTCAATCCACGTGCTTCCCTGGTGCCAACAGGACAGTGCCAGGCTGGTGAAGGTCATGTAAGATGAGACCTCTCAGTACTCCAAGTCAAGAGCTTGACAGAGAAGGGAACATTGGAAAGGCAGGTTATCTGGAGTGGAAATAAAATGTGTTTTTTTGTTTGTTTTGGTTTGATTTTTTTCTGGGAAGGTTGAACAAAGAGCTCAGAGTGGACTTTGCCTTCCCGCCTGGGGTGCCTCACCTCTCTGCGTAAGAACTTAAAGAGGGATGGGTGACTTGTCTGATGACTGATGCCAGACCCTTGGCCTTAGAGTCTCAGTCTGACTTCTTAAATAATGAATTATTGTCTTTAAGTCATTCATGTCACTGTGATAGTGCCTAAAGAAGGAACAAGGGGAGCTCTTGCCCTGTGTCCCAGTCCTTGTTCTTTTGCACAGTTCACACAGAATTCCATCTGATGTCCAACACCCAGTGGGAGATCTATGGTCACAGTCATTGTGCTTTAAAGGCCATTGGGACTTGTTGTCTTGCGCGGTGCCACCGAAAACTTAAAGAGCAGTTTCTGTCTGGGCAAAACTAATTCTCACCCCTGCTATCCCTGAGATCTTGGGCTGAGTTTTTCTGGATCAGTTTCCCTATTCCTGATAATGTCTTCCATCTCAAAACTGTGTAAGCATGCTACCAGGATTTCAAAGTTTTCTCTCACCCGTTTGAGGGGTAAGAAAGGAATTATGGGGAGAGAGAGTGTGCGCATAAATTCTTTATGACAGCAGCTCTCCCCAGACTCATTCTCTCTTCTCACCAGTAAAGCAACTCCTGTTAGGCTGCTCCACACGTATCCTTGTAAACACCAAGCACGGGTCAAGCTCTGAAGCAGGTGGCCGTATTCCATTCCTTTTGTCACCTCTCGGAATAACCCACGCACTGTGCAGTTCACCTGCCTGAAGTGGGTGCCGTTGAGAGACTTAGTGTATTAAGAGTTTGCGACCATCTATTGGTCCCAGCCCCCACTGCAGTCCTAGGTAAGAGCCGCTCTCCTTTCTGTCTCTGAGGTCTGTTCCAGGTGTCCCAGGTATATGCAAGTATGTAGCATGCGGCCCTTAGTGACTGTCTCTTTCCACTTAGCACGTCAGTTTCAAGGTTTACTGGTGTTCCAGCATATGTTTGTGATTCATTTCTTTGATTAATAATATTCCATCATCTGTATTATATTTGCCCATTTATCAGCTAATGGCATTTGATTGTTCTACTTTTTGGCTGTTCTGAACAATGTTGCTGTCAACATTGGGCCATGTGTTCTTGTATGGAGGTGTATTGTGAGCTTTCATTTCTCTTGTGTATCTACAAGTAGAATCAATGCGTAACCGTGTGTTTGGCTTTTGGAACATTTGCTGAACCTTTTTCCCCCCAAAATGTGGCACCGTTTATGTCTCAACACCAGTCTGTGAAGGTTCCAAATTTTCTACAGCCTTGCCAGTGTCTGTTTTGATTTGTCGTTTTTGTTGGTAACTGTCCTAAAGGGGGTGAAGTGATACCTGTTTCTGGCTTGGGTTCGCATCTCCATTATGGCTAATAATGCCAAGCATCTTTACATGTACTTATTAATTCTACATACATAAATACATACTTACATATATAGAGAGAGAAGGGGGAGGGAAGGATGGAGAGAGAGAGAGAGAGAAAGAGAGAGAGAGAGAGAGAGAGAGAGAGAGAGAGAGAGAGAAAGAGATTTCCTTTAAGATCCTGTCTGGTTTTCATTTCTCTCAATGTGATTTAAAAAATATCCTGTCAAAAAGCTTAAGGAAGAAAAGGTTTATTTCAGGTTGCAATTTCAGATTCCAGTCCATCATTTTTATGTGTAAACTTTTCGTAACCTAGAATCAGCTTGGAATAGACTCTCAACTTAGACATTGTGTATATCGGGTTTGTCTGTGGGCATTTCTGTGGGGATTGTCATGATTGCTATCTGCCCACTGTTGGCAGCACTATTCCCTAGGTAGGGACTCTGGACTGTGGAGGAGTACAGCAGCAAGCAGGGCAACATTTCTGTTCCTTTTGCTCTTGATGTGGATGTGAACTGACTGATTTCTTGAGTTCCTGCCTTATCTTCTCCAAAATAATGGACCATGACTTGGAGTTGTAAGCCAAATAAACCCTTTCCTTTTTCCTGTTGCTGCCGGGAAGATGCTTTATCCCCAGCGACAGTTAAAAAGCAGTGTGGAAGCTGCAATCGTTAGGAGGACAGGTCTTTGACTCTCCTCCCCTGCAGCCAGACCTCAGGCAGGAACTGGGGATCTGCCCTTGCTTCGCCCTCTCCAATCACAGGCTCCGGCTCCATTGACACCAACACCTGACCAAGTAGTAAACAGAGAACAGTTTAAAGAGCTCTTTAGTGACAGTACCTAACTGCCTCTACCTCTTCTTTGGGGAACACAGGCTGTTAAATTGTTTTATCCTAGGGGCTGGTCTGGGATGAGGGGAATTGTTTCTAAAAACTGACTGTTTTACAAATGCATCCACTATGCTTTGGTCTGCCGTCTCTGGTCTCGGGTGTGACTCTGATCTTCAGATCCCAGCTGTCTGACAAGCATCTCCTCCACCCTCTTCACTTCCCTCCACTGGGAGAGGACAATGGAAGATCAGAAAATAAGGTAGCCGGTGTAACAACTGGGATAGGGAAATGAAAACATATCCCTGGGTACAAACTCCCTGGGAATCCCAGAAGAATAGGCAATGTATTCTTTTTTAAAAAAAAAAAGGAAAAAGGAACCAATGTACAAAAGATTCTTGAGGGTGGAATACTTCTTTGTAATGTAGTCAAGATTGGTCTTAGCTGATCTCTCCTGCCATCCAACCCAGTTGCTCAGTAGAACACTGAGTCCTGGCCCCAAAGACACCACGTTTCTCCCATCCCATAGTCAGTAGTTGTCGCCATCCCTATGTTGTTTGGGCATTTCTATGTTAAAGACTTCAGAATGTGACCTAATGCCAGGATCCTAGGTGCTCTTGAACTTGGGATTTGAGATTCCACCCACTGAAAATAAAGTTCCCAGCTTCTGCCACCTCCATAAACCAAGACTGCAGTGATATTATTTTGTTTGTACTTTAACAACTAAAGTTTGCCTGATGATCAAAGTACAGAACTAAGACAATAAGTAGTGATTGAAGCTAGGCAGTGATGGCTCACACCTTTAATCCCAGCACTCGGGAGGCAGATGCAGAGGGTTCTCTGTGAGTTCAAGGCTACCCTGGGCTACATAAGATCGATCCAGTCTTAAAGAGAAACAGAGCCAGGCAGAGGTGACTCACACCTTTAGTCCCAGTACTTCGGAGTTACATGCCTTATTCCCAGCACTAGGGATGTGGATACAGGAAGGAATATGGCTGGTCGGAGAGAGGAATATAAGGTGGGAGGAGACAGGAACTCATGGCATTCAGTCTGAGGATTCAGTAGAGGTAAGATTAGTGGCTGGCTGCTCCTATATCTAACTTGGGGTTTTTATTAGTAAAACCAATTAGAATTCCTGCTTTACAAGACCCTGTGACCCCGAAGCAGCTCAGGGTCCCAAGGAAGGCTTGCTTTAAAGGTCAACTTCAAATTTATGTGCTGGAGTCTGACAGCCCCTCGCTGACTCACAGAAAGATTCACATGCAGCGAGGACAGAAGGCCTGGCCCAGCCATTCAGAGTGGGAGCTGTTTGCTTTCCTGGGTCTGTAAGCTGTCAATGGGACAGAAGGTGAATGGCGGGCTCCCTATCCCCAGTGCTGACTCCTAGATTTCACCTAGAAAGCTAAAGGTGGCTCTTGGCTCCTTCCCAAGAAAATGAGAAAATTCCCACAGAAACTACCGGGAAGCTTAAACATTGTCACCAGGTGAGTGCCGAGTGCTTGAGGGGCAGATGAGTCTTGGCAGCTCAGATCTGTTGTGAAGGTACCATTTCTTATGGACGAGGAATACTAAGTGTTTTCAAGTTAGGCTATTTGGATATGTTTTAATTGAAGAAGAAAATTGCCATAATCTTTAGAGTATTTCAGCTTGTTCGCTTTTGCTCCTGGATGGATGACTGTCTTCGAAGAACGGAGAATCCTGGGTTAGTCCTAACCTGCCACCCCCAGACATGTCTGCTGTCAATGTCACTTTAAGATTGCAACATTTGGTTTGGTGGCCTTCATACCAGTCCGCTGTAGAAACCTTAATCTCCCTCAGAAGGGAAAAAAAAAGTGTGCCCCGCAAAGATTGGCTAGGTCTTGTTTGTTTTTTTTAAGCCCAGTTTTCCATTTACCTGCACTTACTAACACCTCGTTTACTAATTTGTACAGGAGGATAAAGTTCATAATTACACAACCGAGAAATGCATTTTTGAGTTTCTAGAGAAAAAGAACATGAGTGTTGTCCTGTGTGCAGGTTTGGAAGCCCTTGTCGATCCACGGGGTGGGACATTTTTAAGAGAAAAGTAGATTGTTTCACAGGTGACATAGGATGTGTACCTGAACGTACAGAGGGGAGAGGGTGTCGTTGCTTGCCATGAATTATCTCCCAAACTTTGCCACTCGTACCTGAGCTTGGAACGACATCATGACTATCAGCTTTAACGAGGTTGCCTGTGTAAACACAGGGTCTGTTGTAACTCTGCTTGCCTGTTTTCTGGACCTTCTGTGGGAACTCCTGAGCACTTCAGCCTTCCCTGCCATTAACTCTAATAATGTGCATTTGGTGAATACATTGTCCTGTCTCAGTGCTGTGCCTGCGCAGTGTACCTCTGAGTCGGCACATGTGTGTGCGTGCATCTGTGTGGGTGTGCATGCGTGTTTGTGCATGAAGACCGCAGAGGCAGATATTAGGTGTCTGCCTCCATCGCTCTTTACCTTACTTTTTGAGATGAGCATTTTTGCCAAAGCTGAAGCTCACCGATTCGGTGAAGCTAGATATTTAGCAAGCCCTAGGGAACCTCCAGTCTTTGCTTTTCCCCACTACTGTAATGGAGGGGAGTCTCTCTCTCTCTCTCTCTCTCTCTCTCTCTCTCTCTCTCTCTCTCTCTCTCTCTCTCTCTCTCTCTGTGTGTGTGTGTGTGTGTGTATGTGTGTGTGTGTGTATGTGTGTGTGTGTGTTGCTTATTTTCAAATGGATAAATACTGAAATTAAGTTGTATCACTTTACCCAAAGAGATCTAATTCCTTTCCCCCATCATTACAAGTTATTACTAAAACTAACATCTGCGGAAAAAAATATTACCAGCGTATTGCCTCCTCTGAGTTATGATTTCCCAACAGGCCAAGTGTTTAGCTAAAATATGAAACTAATATTCTTAAGATAGGATCCACTGATATGAAAGACCTTTGCTCATTTCCCTAACGCTCTTTTCACCCAGCCACGGTACCGGCAGACAAACATCGGCTTAGAAAAGCTGTGGCGCTGACTCAGTTTTTGGGTGAGTTAAATATCCCACTGCAAATGCGGGCTGTGGGTCCAAACAACGGCCTGTGGCTAAGAAGGAAAAGCGAGTTCTTTTCCTTCTCACTGAGTTCAAATGCAGCCCCACTGTTTTCCCTCTGGGGTGGTCTCCAGCTTGGGATGCTAGCCTGGTCCTGGAGATTTGCTGTCCAGTGTCTATTCCTGTCAGGTACAAGGTGAACCTGGCTGGGAGTTTTTAATGTGATAGCCTGTGTCTTTAATATGGAAGCAGACTGCCCTGGTTTCAGAAATGGGTCACACATATGCAAAGCCACAAAAGTGGCTGAGAACAGATGCAAAGAAGACAGATTTGTTGCGTGTTTCCTTCTGTGGATGCTGAGAGCGGCCTGGAGACAGCTTGCCAAGGAGTCATAATGGCTTCTCCAGGACCTTCAGGTCCCTTTGGTCCTTTCTTTGCTTGGAGGGCCAACTTTTCAGCCACAATTTTGTGACCCTCTTGCCATATCAAATCCAGAGTTCTGCCCATGCCTCTGCTTCCAGCCACCTGCTCTGGCTTCCTCCTCCATCTTACCTTGTCTTTAGCCTTGTTCTGGGTCTTTCCATCTGGTGTCTGAGCTCACACTCCCCTTGCCTACCTATGTGGGCCCTCATGCCCCTCATGTCACCTGGCACACATTGTCCCTTGCTATCATCTACTGGTTTGCCTTCTCCTCTCTCTCCAGAGCCAGCAGCTCTTCCTGTATTCCAGAACGTTCTGCCTCTTCTTCATTGCAATGTGCATTTTGTCCATCAATCTGCATTTCTCGCAAATGTTGAAAAATCAAGTGTTTATTTTCCTGCATGTTTTGTAAACTCTCAATTTCCCAAACTTTCCCCAAACTTGGTTATCTCAGTTTGGGATATGAAGGAAGTCCCAGGCCTTGGCCCTGTGATTTGAGAAGCCGCACATTGAGGCTGCTTCTCTGCAGAGATCACTGTGAGCTTTGCCATCTTTGTACTGTACCTTTGCGAACTGGTAGCAGCAATCTGTAAAAATGTCCATGCCATTCCCCAAGGAGATCATTACCTCACTCGATTGTAAACTGTGTTTTCATCCATTGGTGGTGGTTGAAGTTCTCGCTATCAGTATTATTATTTTGGGCCTCATTGCCTTTCTTGGTTAAGCAGACTAGGTTTTTAGATGGAGTATTTTTTTTGTGTGTTGTTTTTGTTTTTGTTGGGCCCAGGGACTGAACCGAGCCTTGAGCATTCCAGGTCAGCACTTTCTTATTGGGCTCCATCCCCAGAATTCTTCTAAAGGTTTTGACCTGTGACAGGATCTCCTATGTCACCTAGGCTAGCCTTAAACTTCTCTGTTTAGTCCTGTTTAGCCTTAAATGTCTCACCCTTATGCCCTGGAACACTAGGATATGTGGGAACAGGGACAAACATTCTGCGCCTGATCTCTGCTCTTAGGATTATACTAATGTTTGCACAGGCCAGTGTGCGTTCTTCCCTTTGGTTCACAAGTCGAAGAACAGGAGAACCTGAGGCTCTTTGCATTTCCGTCTTTAAACAAGGTGATAGAAGGCACAAGGGAGAAGTCAGATTGTTACAGTGCTCGTTTCACAAGCCCTGTTGAGCCCCCTGGATTCTGGTGGGAATGCTTGCTTTCCTTGCCGTCTGTGGCCATTGCCTTCTTCTGTAAGGAGCAGAGACTGTTTGTTGTCCAAACTCCTGTGAGTACTGCTCAGTAGTAGATATTTCCACATATCTTCAGAGTGCTGACCCCACACACCCTAGTCAAGAGAGTATAACCTCTCTCTCTCTCTCTCTCTCTCTCTCTCTCTCTCTCTCTCTCTCTCTCTCTCTCTCTCACACACACACACACACACACACACACACACACACAAACAAATATGCCATGATGAAATCCATGACTTTGTATGCTAATGTTAAACCTGAGAATTTCCAGGAGAAAGACCATTTCCACAATTATCCAATTAAAGCAAGCTTTATTTAGTACCAACCAGGAATAAGGATACCAGTCAGGGCCATGCCCAGGACTCCTAGAGAATGGCCCCAATTTTAGGTCAGTCAGGTGCTCATAAAGGCAAACCCCCACAAGACAATGGTACTTCCCACCTTCGTCCAATGGGGGTAGGAATATGTACATCCTGATATACTTCCTGCCCACATATCTCCTGCCTCTGCTTGTGATTAAACATCTTGTACAGTTAGGGTGTCAACCTTGTTTATTGAAATGAAAATATGTGACTCGTTATCTTAGAAGAACCACAGACTCCAGCCTTTTGGCAAGTTATCTGTCCTTGCTCAAGTGGGGCTTGCAAGTTAACTTTAACCCTTACAGATAGCCTAAAAAATTAATAAAGGGAGGGAGTGGGGGAAGTGAAGAAAAGGAAGGAAGAGGAAGAAGGTAGAAAGAAGCAAGCCAGATTTCTCTTGACTATGACTTGACTTCCCAACTCATTCCCAGGGATGGGTCTTCAGATCTCGGTCTAGTGTGATCAGCATCATTGATGCCAAAAAAAAAGACGACATTACTATATTACCATGGACCACACACATGGGACAAACATCAAATAGAAACACAAACAGCCTGTCCATGCACTGCATAGCTGAGCACTGCCCGCTATCCAGTGCACCTTAGAATTAATCTAGCAACAGTTAGTGCATTCTCTTCAGATCCAAACGCTCTTGCTCCTGCAGAGAGGGGCATGATATAAGACAGCTCTCTCTGTGTCTCCGGCAAATTCTAAGCAAACCTGCTAGACCTGTTGAGATTGCTTCGTGGCCGTGAATTGATATTTTAATGGCTAACCCTGATTGCTGTTATAAAATGGTGACCTATATAAATATTTGCTAGTACTTTAAATGGATCTGTGGGGTTCCTGGTGGCAGCGTGTTATACTTTATAACATTCAATAAATGCTTCGCATTTCTTTTCTAATTAGCAGTTGGAATAAACAGATACTTGTTGTTTTTTTTTTTTTAATTCTTTCGGTCTGAGTTGAAAAGGGTTTGGAAGGAGGATTCTGTGGTCACTAACTTTAAAATATATGTTACTGAAGGGCTTTCATCTACATTGTTTTAAAATTCCTTCGTTTCTAATAAAATCCTAGGCAATGTTTGTGTGGCCCTGCTGCCTGAAGTCCTGGGAGACCGGAGACTTGCAACTCACACTTGGCTAGAGCAATAGCAGCTTGAACCATTTTATCGGGGCCCATGTGAGGTGAAGTAAAACCTATTGAAAACAGGGGTGTTATTAATAACCTACAAACTGTTCCTCAGTTCAGTGAGGAGAATCCAAAGGTTCATCTGTACTGCTGCCCTACCCTATAGGTAAATCGGTCCTGTAATCAAGATCAGGAGGGGAGGGGAAGCATAGAGGGACAGACACCACATTGAAATGATATGCATGGCATATATGGTGGTCTCTGTAATGATGACTGTCCTTTTGTGAGTTTAGACACACATTGCTCTTCTGGCAGCTCTTGCGGAGAATATGACAGAGGGACCCCACAGTAACACAGTCTGGGACAATCATCTTAATCTCTCGGAAACAGCATTTGTTTTTCAGATTAGACATCTAAACTATCCTGTCTCCCTTCCTATGCATACTGGGGTATTGCAGAGTTGTTGGGTGGGAGTCAGGGAGATGCTCACGTTTTTAGAACATGACCTGTCCTGGGAAGATACATGAAACTCTTGAGAGGAGAACTCCCAGCCCCATGTGCTGAAAGCATGGCAGGAAATGTTGGGGCTCAACTTGGAATAAAGATTTGTCTTTTTCCACAGAGCCCAACCCACTGCCTGGCATATTCTAGGCCAACCAAGCCATGGGTGTTCATTGCTGTTAACAATATTGATGTAAATAGATCCATGATGGTTTCAGTGGTCAGCCATATGTGGAAAATTCTGTCTTAAGAAAAATAAGCAAGACTTCTTGTCTGTAAGACTACTGGATGCATCCCGTGCTGAGGCACACCGAGTTTCCGAGGGATTGACACAGGATGTGTGTCCAACCGGAGAAGCTTTTAAAGCTACAGGACTTGGATTGCTGTGAGCCACTTGGGGGAAGTTCTGGCAGGAACAACAAATGCCTTTTAGTGGTGGTGCAGTCAGGGAGGCTGTGTGTGGGGTAGGGGGGTGTGCTCTAGGTTTACTGGCACCTCTATTAATTCCCATAGCAAATTACCACTAAGTTAGTAGCTTAAAACAGCACACATTTGTTAGCTGGATACTCTGGGAGCCAGAGAACCAGGCGGCAGGCATTCCTTCCTGGGGCTGTAGGGCAGAATCGGTTTCCTTGTTTTCTACTTTTTCTCCCCAGCTTTTGGAAAGATTTGTGTCCTCTAGCCATGTCACTCATTTTTCTGACTGCCACCTCTGTCTCCTGGTCCAGCAAACCCCTGGGATGACCTCTGTTCTCCTAAATAAGTCAAGATGCAGCCCCTCCTGGCATCTTGCCTTATTCCAGTCTGCAGGTCTTCTTTGCCATGGCAGATCATTTATAAAACAAAGATAAGGAATATGGGTGTCCCTAAGAAACACTTCCACCCACGCCCATGCCTGTGCAGGTCACACTGAGAAATGAAAAGGTTTAGAGTTTAAAACCATACACTTACAATCCTCATATACTTAGAGGAACCAGGCAGGAAGATTGGTAGTCCACATTCACCATAACTCGGGCAGCTTAGTGAGTACCTTCCTTAAAATAATATAAAAAAAATGAGGCTGACAAGATGGCTCAATAGGTAAAGACAAATGTTGTCAAGTCCAACAACCTGAATTTGATCCCCAGGACCCACATGATGGAGAGAGAGAACTGATGCCTGTGTGTGGTCGGTTAGCCTCCACGCTCACATCTGGCACATGCGCCGTGCTCACATGCGTGCAAAATAATTGAATAGGCGCAATAAAAATTGGAAGATAATGATAATACAAACCATGAAGACAGATCACTAACGTAAAAATAACTTGAAGACTAAAATTAGGGCGAGGGATAGAGTTCCGTGGGAGAGCAGTTAGTTGCCCAGAGTCTGCAAGGGCTGAAAAGAAGCCAGGAAGCAGGTAAGAGTAGGCATGAGGAGTTGGCAGAAGGACGCTTCTCTTTTCTGATGAGAACAGCGGCAGAGTGACCAACACAGCAGCATCTGGGCAGAAGCACATGGCCTGCCCTGCCTCCCCGCAGGCAGAGCTCCTCCAGACCTGGGTGGCAACTGTCTGGGCATTACCCAGACTTTTAAGTAGTAAGAAGGAGGGCACTAGCATAGTTGAGCAGGAAGATGCCGGAAGGGGAGGGTTGATTAGGAAGCAGCCAGGTTCAGTAACTTCCCGGAGACTCTGTTTAGAGACCAAGCTGGCTCATGGGCAACCCCGCTGCCTGTGTTTGTCTCAGCCTGTGCAGAGGGCCTCATTAAGGCAAAGATGTCCTTCTTTCTTAACAGGATAAACATCCTCCCTTGACAATAATCATTTTTTCAAAAACCTTCTTAGTAAAATGGATTCCTGTGTTCGTGGTTAAGCATTAAAATTACTTGGTCTGGTATCCAGCGAAAGCTGCTGTAACAATTTGGTGCTTTTGTTCCATTGTCTTCTGTATGATATTGTCAAACCACAGCGTCACGTCTGAGCTTTAGTTAAGCTTTTGTTCCTGACATGTTTAATCCATTCAGAGCAATGGATTTTCCCAATGCATTAAATATTCACCAAAGCGTGATTATTTAATGAGCTGATATAATCCTGTGTGTGTGGATATATCATCGATTGCATGCATTTCCTGACAGAATGAATGGTAGAGCATTGCACAGCCTCAGACCCTGGGTTTTGACACCTTCTTCATGAAATTCCTAAATATGTAGTAATCAATCTGTGTTCAGGGCAAGGCCAGTTAGGGCATCCTCTCCACTATTGCTTAGGATCTTAGCTGGAATCATCCTTGTGGATTCCTGGAAATTTCTCTAGTGTCAGGCTTCTTGCTAGCCCCCAATGGCTCCCTCAATCAAAATATCTCTTTCCTTGCTCTCATCTCTGTCCTTCCATCTCGACTATTCCGTTCCCTCAAGTTCTCCTCATCCAGCCCCTTCTTCCCTCCTCCTCCCCTCCTGCCCACCCTTCTCTCGTGACACCATGCTTCCAATTTTGTCAGGGGGTCTTGTCTATTTCCTCTTCTCAGGTGGACCTGTATATGTTTCTCTTAGGGTTCACCTTGTTACTTAGCTTCTCTGCGGTCATAGACTATAGGCTCATTGTCCTTTTCATTATAGCCAGTATCCACTTATGAGTGAGTACATACCATGTTCATCTTTCTGGGTCCGGATTACCTCACTCAGAATGGTTTTATCTAGTTTCATCCATCTGCATGCAACTTTCAAAATGTCATTGCTTTTTACCGCTGAATAGTACTCCATTGTGTAAATGTACCACATTTTTTCAAATCCACTCTTTGGTTGAGGGGCATCTAGGTTGTTTCCAGGTTCTGGCTATTATAAATAATGCTGCTATGAACATAGTAGAACTAGGAAGAATGTGTGGCCACTGGCAGTGGCACTAGTATTTGTCCCTGCTGCTTGTACTGGCTTTTTGGGACCCCATTCTCTTTGAATGGATGCCTTGCTCAGCCTAGATATAGTGGGGAGGTCCTTGGTCCTTCCTTGGAGCAATGTGCCTACCCTCTCTGGGGAGTAGATGGGGGCAAGGTAGGGGGAAAGATGGAGGGGATGGGAGGAGGGAAGGGAGTGGGAACTGGGATTGGTATGTAAAATGAAAAAAGATTGTTTTCTAAAGAATAAAATTTTTAAAAAGTGAGAAAAAAAGATGTCATCAAAGGGCCAGCATTTCCCTTAGATATGACACTATCCTGCCTTATACCCTGCTTCTCCTCTGGTTCAGAAGGGTTGGTGTTTGAAGATGTTTTGGATGCTTAGCAGAAATTTATAAATCTTTTGTAACCGTCTGTGTTCTTTATTCGCTAATCTATTGAAGCGTTGATATTTTGTTTATGAATCATCTCAGTGTGTTGTAGCTCTGAAAAATATTTTTCTAGTTTGGAATATTTCCCTTTCAGCTTTGACTATCACTCTGCTATGCGACTGGTGTTCATGTTTGTCACTGTGGTCAAGTCTGTCCTTGTGACAAATCACACCACACTTCAAACTAGAAATGTGCTGTGTGATAGGAAGTCTAAGGTTAGACTCCTGTTATTTTTCGTGACTCTTTGCAATTCTTTTTAAATTGGTGTTTTAGCCACATATAGTTCATTTTAAATTCAGAATGAGACAGCAATACATCTTTTGAGTCTTGGAATATCTGGTGACATTCATTGAGTGATTCTTCTTCTCTTTACTGACTCATCATGGAATTGAATTGGATTGAGTTGGAGCTGCATTTCTGTGTATGGACTTCCCTCTCCTTCTGTAGACATTTCACACACTGAGAAGCTTTTGATGCTTTGCGTGGCCTATCACATTGGCTCAGCAAAGCTTCCTGTAAGATGCAAAGGCAGCTGACCCCTCATTGCTCTCTGTTTGGAATGCTCAACCATAACTACCATTCTTCAACTGTTCATATTTAAAAACCCTAGTGTGGTGTACATGAACTGAGTTATCTTGCAGGCGTTTCTGCAAAGCTTCCAGTCTTCCCACAGGAGGTCTTGGGCTTTTCACAAGCTACGTGAGAAAGAACTGTTCTCCAGAAGGACTCCGTTGGGAGACCAAGGTGGCCAGTGAACTGTTTCTTTGAGCGGCCTGTTGTTTCTGGGTGCCAAACATTTTTTCATTGAGTCGTAGTCAAATGATATTTTTCTCTTGTGTTTATAATTGTTATTATAGGAAAGCTATTGATTTTTCTATTTGGATTTTTACGGTTTTTTTTCTTTATTTATTTTGGGTTTCAAAGCAGGGATTCTCTGTAGCTTTGGATCTTGTTCTGGAACTCACTCTGTAGACCAACATGGCCTTGAACTTATGGAGATCTGCCTGCCTCTGCGGGTGCTAGGATTAAAGCCATGTGTCAGTACTCCCTGACTGGCGCCACAACTGCCCAGCTTGCGCCACCACCATCTGGCTATTTTTAATGCTAAATATTTATTAGTTATAATTTCTTCCCTTAATTTTGCATTTTGTTAGTAAGTAATGGCATTATAACAAAGCAATAATTCTGTCTCCACTCCAGAGTACATGTCTCTTCATTGAGAGTTGCCATGGTGTTAGCCAGAATTGCTGCAGCAAGTTGAAAACTCCAGGAATTCTTTTCTTGTCTTGATTATGGTTTTAACAGTTTGATTGTTGAGACAGGGTCTCACTATGTAACACTGACCGACCCGGAACTCACTATGTTGGCCAGGCCTGCCTCAGTCACACAGAGATCTGCTGTCCCTGCCTCCCAAACTCAGGGATGAAAGGGGTATACTAACATCCCCTCAAACAATTATTGCTTTTTTGATGGCTTTTTCTAACCATACAAAAGAAACGCTATTGCGTTCCTACTGTTCTGAGAGTTTTACTAAATAAAATTAGCTTTGAGGCATTAGGGAATGCTTTTTATTATTGTGGAAGCTTATTATCTACAGGGAGAAGATGCCGTGTGTTCTGGTCTCATCCCTGCTGCTCTGATAAACATCCTAAAGACAAGTAGCTTAGGGAAGAAAGACTTTATTTGACTCACCATCCCAGGTTACAGTCTGTTATTTCAGGGAAGTCATCAGGAACTTAGAGCCCTACATCCATAGTCAGGAGTGGAGACAAATGAGTGAACAGTTCCTTACTTATTTGCAATCACCTAGCTTTCTCTTGCCTTCTCTAGCTTAGAACACTCTGCCTAAGGAATGGTGCTGCTCCTAGTGGGCTGAACCTTCCCACCTCAATTAACAATCAAGACAAACTCCCACAGATGTATCCACAGGACAACATGGTGGGGCATAGTCCCTCATGAAAACTCCATTCCCAGTGAGTCTATGTATTGTCACATTGACAGTTAAAAGCTAAGCTGCACACTGTGGCATCTAGACTATAGTGTGTGTGTGCTTTTGGGGTAGGCTTCAAATTCCCCCCATTCCTCTAGAACTGTTTAACATTGAGCCAATTATTGGTCCTCCTCCAATTTTAGATTTTTACTTTGTAACATGAATACAATCGTATCAGTGTTTTGTAACCACTCAAAGAGACTTGCGTAGAATGCACTTGAATCCCTGACTTGATGCAAGTGTTATGCTGCATTTTAAGCTGCTATCCTAGTTTGTCTGTGTTTTATGGAAATGATGCATTAAAACATCCAAGTTTTCCGTATTTATTCATTTTTCTATTCCTGGAGACTGAGCCTGCACAGATGCCCTAATAAACTACTGTATTTCAGTATTTGTTTCAGGGACTGGAGCTGAGGCTCATTGGCAGAGTGGTCGCCTGGTATATGAGGCACAAGGCCCAATCACTTGCACTGCAAAAAGCTCATGTCTTCTGCTTACTGTACCAAGTTTGATTTCCTCAGTGACCTTTGTCTTCCCTATGAGCTTTTAAATGTGAAAAAGATGTTAATCATGTCATCATTGGAAAGTTTTGTCTTTTTCTGTGCTCTAGAACTGTGGGTATTGTATTAAAATTAGAATTTTTCCTATTCTTTTGTTTGTTTGTTTGTTTGTTTGTACCAAGGATGACTTTTGAACCAGAAAATGCTTAAATATTTTACAGGATTCTACAGTGGTTGGCTCTTGTAGCTGCTGCTTCCTCCTTCTCCTCCTCTTCCTTCTCCTTCTTTCCTTCCTCCTCTTCAAACCAAATGGTCTGTTTGTTGTTTCTGTTTCTACTTGTGTCAATTTTGAATACTTCATATTATATTTGGAGACTGATGTTTTGTTACTAGTTTAAAATAGCAAACCAAGTAGAACATAGAATTATCTTAGAATTTTTAAGAGTTTGAAGTCTGTACTTCTCTCTCTTGTTCTTGATTTTTATCGTGTAATTGTGAGATTTATTTCACACTTGTGAACTCCTCAAGGATCAAGTTTTGTGTATGTGTGTGCATGTGTGTGCATGTGTGTGTGTGTGTGTGTGTGTGTGTATGTGTGTGTGCATGCCAGGATAAGTATGTGATGTTAGAGGACAATTTGACAATTTAGAGGCTTTGGTTCTCTCCTCCACAGATTCCTCAGAATCAAATTCAGGTCATCCACTTGACTGCAAGCCTGAGCCATTTCAATGAACCATCACAATGAACCATCTCAATGAGCCTGGAGCGGTTTTCCTGCCCCTCATTTTTGTAGCATAATCTCACTTTGATAGACTTATTTGACAGGATTTTTCTACTGCCACGAGCCAGTAATGGGCGCTCAATGGTAACCATGCAGTGACCAATTAATACCTACTTTCTTTTGGAAACATTGAACTTTCTGGAACCGACACTCTATTCACATCCCAGCTCTGCCACCACCACCAATGTCAGCAAGTCACTTACACAGCACTGATCTGATGGAGAGAACATGAGCTGGGGACAGTGCCCGTGAGAGCAGAGTGGCTGGTCATGTATCTTTGAGAATAAATCCTCGCAGGGATGTGTTATGTAATCATGTTCACGAATGAATGATTCAGACAAAGTGAGCATTGAAGTGTTTGGTCTACAATGTCTGAGAACTGCTCAGCCATTGAATGAACCTGTCTATCTGAGCAGCGGACACTGCGGAGAGTTAGAGACATCAAACAGCCCACAGGGTTCATCTGCCCCCGATCCTAGCTGTGGAGAAGTAGTTCCTCTCATGCCACTGCTCCTACCAGTGTGGACCCCATCGCCTGAATTCTGAGATGGCTTTTTCAAAAGTCAGAGTTACAGTTTTTTTCCGGAAGGAACTAGCTAATTGTAGAAGAGGAATATGTCTCCACACTTTGCGGGGAAAGGCTAATGTTGGAGCAAGTGTTTCTGTTTTGGAGGGATCTTAAATGAGGCAAACTTTTTTTCCCCTGTTGTTGGCTTATGAAGGACATGCTTAACCACAGTGGCAACAGGCTTTGCTTTCTCACCGTCCTCCCGTAAAGTGGGATCAGCCCGTGAGTCAAGGGCCTGTTACATAGTTCTCTTTGTACTCATCGTGTCTGTCCACTAATGCCCTCTCCAGGTGTCATGTTTGCTAGAATACAATCTCCACAGTACAGTGTGCGACATTTCCTGTTCCTCCTTTAAGGATGGAGTTCAAATCCTGTGTCAGACCCCAAAGAGCTTCTCTAGATTCTCTCCCCGCCCTAGTTCCTCTGTATATCTCGGCCATGTGAAGTCATAGTATTCCCAACTGCTGGTGTGTTCACACTCAGCAATCTCTGCTTTGGGTAGCGCCTGGGACTACGATGACATAGTCTCCTCCTTGAGTACTTTATGTAAATTCAGACTCCCTCTGAGCAGAATCAGAAGTTCCCCCTGATAACTTCAAACTCAAGCTGCCCTGCTCTGGAGAACGCTACCACTGACAGGCAGCCTTGGGTGGGAGCTGAGCATGGGGCCTTGATGAGCTGCCAGGATAGAAGCAGGAGCCCCAAATCCTCAACTGCAAAGTGCTCCCTAGTACCAGCCCAGGAAGCACAGACTCCCAGCTGAGCCTGGAGTTAGGCCTGATGAGACCTCAACAAGGGAAGGGTTGAACCGACCCAAGCCACAGAAACTGTGAGATCATAACTGTGGGCGTGGACGCTGCCCAGATTAATGTGTGGGCCTTCACTGTTCACAGGTGACTGAAGCAGTACTTGCTCACCTGTGTCCTCTGATTCCTGGTCATTGTCTTCTTAATGCAATTCACATTTCCTATGTCCCCTCATCCAGGGCTCAGTTCCCACCCTTTGGCCATCTCAGACATAGCACCCCCTTCCACACGGAAAGGGGGTGACTGTTTCATTCTAAAATCATCTTCAATGTTGACATTTGTCTCCTTGGATTATGTTTATAACGATTGATTTCATATTCACTCATATCTGAATAAGCTAGTAGAATATATGCATTTCATGTGTTAATTATTTTGAGTGCTTCAAAATTCAGTTAGTGAAAATAAAATTTTGAAATAATAAGTTCACTCTACCATTTGGATTGGATCTTGAAACTATCCTTAATTTAGCTGTGAGTGCTCTGATGACTCTTGGGAGGGAGTCTTAGATGGTATGCTATGGGGGTCCACTCTTAGCCTCATCAAGGTATTGTTTTATAGCTATGACTCTGATGGTAATATAGATAGCATTTGTATCATAGTCATGAGAGACGTAAAACATGGGCGCAGGGCATGTGCCTTAGGAAGAGAACTAGACACCAAAGAGATAATTTCAGGTAAAAATAACAGTTTCATGTGAACTTTAGTTGAACGGGTGTAGAAATCTACTGTGTTGTTTCATTATTTTTAGCGGACTGTGTCCAAGACCTCCTCAGCTATACCAGCTACTTGAATATATCTCAAAAACTGTATGAGAATCCAAATATAATTTGTCTGTAACTACATATGTCATATATACTTTCGATTATATCTAGATTACTGACAACACCTAACAGAGGATTCTATGTAAAGAAAGGGTTGTCACTCTGGATTGCTTTTGGGGACAATGGGAGGGGAAAACTCTGTACATATTCTGTACAGATGTAATCTTATTTCAAATATTTTTGATACATGGATACGGAGGGCTGAGTCTACTTAAGTTTGTTTTTTTAAAGACAGTCTAGAAGCTAAAACTGGGGTGAGCTGTATAGTCCATGCGAACATATGTAGATGAGTTGTTTACAAGACAGTGTAAACGGTGAAATAATGAATTCTGTAGTTTACTTGAACCATGCGGTCAATTTTAGTCTGCCTTTATGGAGCTGCTGTGCCTGAGCAAAACTGTGGGTGACACCTCCCTTGTAGGGTTGGGAATTTCTGGGAGCTTCCCTAGATGGGATCATAGTCAAGTTAAAGCAGGAATGGAAAGAGAATCAGATTGGCAATCGTGGTTGTAGCGGAGTAGTTGATCTGTGGGTATTGAGGCCACGGAAGGGAACATAACTAACAGTTAAAGAAGTTACTGACATGAGATTAATAGCAGAGCAGACTGAGCTGCTTCTGCGACCCCGTGGTCCTTAAGAAGTACAAGTAGAAATCTAGTTGACAGAAACAGACCTGTGCATGCCTAGCGACAGGAAATACTGAATGATTGAAAGACAGCAACACACATCGAGGCCACAAAGCTTCACGAAAGCTTAACAACGCTGAAGCTCATAGGTGTGGTTTGCTAGAATAGAAGGGAGTAAATAAAACAAGTTCTGAGCTCTACGAGAGAAGGTCTAGCTCCGGGGCAGATACGGGATGCAGCTCCTGTAGAGAGGAGCAGGGGCTCTTTAGATGGTGCCAGAACCTGAACCCCAGCTACAGCACCTGCTGTGCTGTCTGCCCTACCATCTGGGAACAGTCCTGGGCCAGGGACTAGCTGCTGCTGCTGCCATATCACTTCTCAGCTCCTTGGGCTATGTGCAGGGATGGTCTGAGCACATCCTACTATCCTGGGATTAGTCTGGACTTTTCACCAGGATCACTGTTTCCTTTATCGCCCCAGCCTGGTTCCCTCGCTCCCTGAAGATTATCTCCAAGAATCTGACTTGCACAGGACCTGTCCCTCTTTGTTCCTGGGTGGCATGGGGTCCCTGCTTGAGACATGCTTTTATTTTTTGTACATGTGTGCTCTTGCACGCGTGTGTGTGTGTGTGTGTGTGTGTTATAACCAGTCCCTTTCTCTAGCAACATCTCCTTTCTCTTCTGAAATAGATCAGCATGTTATTCCTCAATGCTTTACCTTGTCAGCAGCAGGCTTACACTTTCTCCTCATATCTTGTAAGGTCCTCTCCAGCAGCAGCACTAGGGAGATGTTTCTCTCCCAGTCCCAGTGTCAGTAGTTCCACGGAGCTGTAGAGTCACTTTAGTCTCTAAAAGGGAACATGCCGGGTAATACGTATGTTACCTCATACACTCATTCTTGCGCAAGCACATGCGTAAACACATGCACGTATGCGCACACACACACACCTTTTGTGGAGTTGAAAAGATGGGTATCACGCCCCCAACCAGCACAGTCTTCCTGGGACACGACAGAGAAGCATGACGCTTACTCAGTGCCCACCCACTTGCTTCTAAAAGCTACATTTCTGCCTCATGTGCCTGCTCCTTTGTTTCTCCGTGCAGACATCCTTCTCACTGCGGTCACATGGCTGACTCGCGACTGAATACGGTGGCAGTGGGAGAGGAGGTGACAAAATAGAGTGGCTCTTGGCTTGAGAATCTAGACAGGTGAGCTTCACTCCTGGCTCTGGAGTTCATCTGGGTGGCCCGTGACCGTCAATCACGCCTCCCGTCTTAATCACAGTATGCATTGAGCGTAGCCTTGTGCGCCCCACCCAGTGACAAGCTCCTGAAGATGAGCGAGACAGAGCATCTGAGGGCATCCAGAGGATGGTGTCTGAGGAGCAGGAGACCTTAGTTAAGGCATTCGGACGCAGCAGTGCCCGAGAGGAGCTTGCAAAACGGAAGCGAAGCTGAGGTGTGAGTTCGGACGCCAATCAGTGAGGCACAAGCTTCTGGAAGATTTTAACCTGCTCATGGTTTCCTGTCTGGAATGTTGTTCTCTGGACCCCAACACGGGCTTCATTTTTCTCTGCTATTCCTTTCTGGGTTCTCCACCGCTACCTACTCTTTCTTCTGTCTGGCTATTCTTACCCAGAGAGAAGAGTTGTCTCTCTATTTCCTTTCGTATCCCTCCTGACAGGGAAGCACAGAGCCCAGCGCCAGCTCTGTGTGTGTTTGGTGGCGACTGCAATTATTTTCTCTCCCCTCCTTTTTTTTTCAGACAAGAATTTTATTGTTTCGTGACTCACCCTGGGGTACATCTAATCCCTTTCTTAGTACTGAAGTGTTATTCTGCTTCCGTTGAGGTTCCCACTTCCCTGGCCTCTGCTTTCAAGGGTGCATTTAATTATGGCTGTACATACATGCACTACTTATGTCAGATTTTTATTTCTCTAGTTGGGTTACAGTTACTTTCACGAAAGAGAATGAATTATACCACGGCCTAATCGTTTGTCCTTCCCAACAGCTGGGAGAAGCTGGGACATGGAGGGTGGTATCACTGCACCATACAGATACACAGCTGTGGACTTTTGTCCTGGCCACGTGACCCTCTCGGTCCTATCTTACTCTTTCACTTCCGTGGGGCCTGATTTTGTTTTAAGCATCTGAGGCACATAGGTACAGCTAGGCTCTAGCTTCTGTCTTCATGCGAACATGAGAAAACCCCCATTAGTCCTCTGGTTCTGTGTGGTCAATATGCCTAGCCCTGTACAAGGTCCCCCAAGCCTTTCTTGAGTCCTGTTAAGGAGAGAAGCCACGCTCATCTCCACAGATGTATGATCAGGGTCCTGGGTTTGGGTGTGATTCTCTGCTGCCTGTTTCTGGCCTTGACTCATTGGATTGTTGGGATACCCAGCCAACCCTCCAAGGCCATGCCTCCCTCTTGTATTTCTGTGCTATGATCCTGTATTCCTTCCGTGGCCCTGTGCACAC
Source organism: Microtus pennsylvanicus (assembly GCF_037038515.1). Lineage (NCBI taxonomy): Eukaryota > Metazoa > Chordata > Mammalia > Rodentia > Cricetidae > Microtus > Microtus pennsylvanicus. Next base: position 70,481,010 of record NC_134588.1, read on the forward strand.
CCGTTCTTGCCTTCCCCTTTGTACACTTGGACGTCAATGGTTCTGTTCGTTCAGTGTCTGGTTTTCTCTTTACCTCCATTTTCTACTGTCTCTGGTTAAGTGTCTGTAACCTGGTCCAGGTTCTCTACCTTTTCTCCTTTTCCTTCATTTTGGGTGGCTTTCCTGTAGTCACGTAATCAGCTCTTGTGATTTGGTTTTCTGCTCTGTGATAGAACAGCATGACCAAAAGCAACTGTAGACAAAGGGGTTTGTTAGACTTGTTCTAATCCCAGTCCATCATGAAGAGACACTAGGCAGGAACCTGGAGTAGGGAACTAAAGCAAATCCCAGAAGAACACTGCTTACTGGCTTATCCCCTATGGCTTGCTCAGCGATCTTTACACAACCATGCCCAACCACCCAGAGGTGGCATTGCCCACAGTAGGCTGGTCCTTCCCATTACTCCTTTCCCACTACTCCTTCCAGAACAAACCATTTCTGTACCCCCACATAGCTCTACTGATTCTTTATCCCTCCTGAAAGCCCCAGTAAGAGCACAGACCCCCATGAGGTCAATTGTGTCCTTAATGACTAAACTCTATACCGCAAATTATCCAATGTCCAATATGACAGGCAGGGTTCTGGTGTAGCCAACCTTTACCTCATCTAATGCTGCCATCTGTTCCCATTGCATGCCACATGCAGAGCCTTTCCTGTCCTAGAAGACATCTCTCTATCTTTGTGTGTGACATTCTATTCCCCCCCCCATGACTTCTTCTCTGTTCCTCCACAGCCATCTTGTATATACTCCCATGCATCAAAGTAACTGTTTCTCTGTGCGCCGGCTCAGCATTGTCAGGGTCTAGTCTTCCCACACCACACTGAATTGAAATAAGTAGGAATGTGGCCGACTTCTAGAATATTTTGTAGAGGGCAAAGTGTATTCACAGACTGCCCATGGTGATCTGGAGGAGGAGATGCAAGAGGAGGTGCGTTAATGACATTCTGATCTCATTCTGTTTTGGTCATCTTTGATCCCTGAGTACTGTTATCTCCACCTTTAGTGGCAATAAATAAGAAATGTGTCAAACGTCCTGCCATTTAGAAGGATAGGAGCTGGCAGAACGCTTGATGGGAACGGCCAGACAGCCCTGTTACATGAAAACAGAAGGAATGGGGGAATCCATGTGTGCTCACAGTTGGGAGCTTTTGTGTGGAACATCACATGGAAATCCCTGATAATCCTGTCGTTGAGCATACGCTTAAATGAACAATTCCATATCCTCTTCTCCCTTTTTTTTTAATAAACAACAAATCTGTATTATTATGCACATAGTTTCCAAAGAAAATTTGACAAAAGTAAGTCCTAATAATAAGAATCTTCCCCCTTTTTGAGAATGAAATTATGATCACCCATTTAAATAGTATTCAAATTCATGATAACCAGGGAGCAGGTGAAACTAGAGAATTCTGAACTAACTACGAGTTGAAGCATACCAAGGGGCCAGAGGTAGACTCAGGCAGTTAGTACAGATACCTAAATAAACATATGGTCTTTGAATGTTGGGGTTGCTACCATCTAGCCTTAGTTAGAACCAAAGAGTGCAGTTAAAGGTGTTGAGGCCACCATCAGGACTCCCCAAACAATGGCAGTGAACCCCTGACTTCTGTCCTGAGCCTATGCCAGCATGGATGATCTTCACAGAACTGTGAAAATGGCTTACAAGGAAAATGTCAAAGCGAATACTGACCTGGTATACCACGAATGCAATCTGCTCTTGAGGTAGATTAGGAGGCTCTAGCATTACAGAAGCCAAGTGATTGCCTTGTTTGATCTGCATACAAGCCCCTGAGGTGGCAGTTTCCCATTGCTGCTGTCACCTACTACCACATGTTCGGTGACTTCCAACAAGACATTTTCTAATTTCGTGGTTCTGCAGGTCAGACGTCTACTGAAATGGAAGTGTCTTTATCCATTCTTCAGTTGAAGGTTATTTCCAGGTTCTGGCTATTACAAATAATGCTCCTATGAACATAGTTGAGCACATGCCCTTGTGCTGTGATTGAGCATCCTTTGGGTATATACCCAAAAGTGGTATTGCTGGGTCTTGAGGTAGATGGCTTTCTAATTTTCTGAGAAATCACCACACTGATTTGCACTCCCACCAGCAATGGAGGAGTGTTCCTCTCCAGCATAAGCTGTTATCAGTCTTTTTGCACCAACCCCACATTGGACAAAGGACTGATCTCCAAAATATACAAAGAACTCAAGACTCTTAACATCAAAGAAACAAATAATCCAATTTAAAAAATATGGAGTATAGACCTAAACAGAGAACTCTTAACAGATGAATCTTAAATGGCTGAAAGACACTTAAGGAAATGCTCAGCATCCTTAGCCATCAGAAAAATGCAAATCAAAACAAATGAGAGATTCCATCTTACACTTGTAAGAATGGCCAAGATCAAAAACACTGATTTACACAATTTTTAAAATCACTGATTTTGCCATCAAATGACCTGTTTTGCCTCTTCCTTTCCTGTGTTCTATTTTGAAGGAACCTTTGTCGTGAAGTTGACTGTGACATACGGCCCAGACCAATTTCACAGAAAGACTCCTTCCCTTGAGGCCTTGGTAAAGTCCCCTAAGATAATTAAACCATAGGTGATGGGGTTAGGACATGGGCATGAGGAATAGATGTTTTCTTGTACATAGGTACTCTTGTAATCCCCATTTTGTAGCTGAGAAAACTGTGACCTGCTTCCCTAGAATATGCTAGGAATGAGAATATGCTACCCACACACATGTTTCTCCCTTTGGCTGTCAGACTACTGAAGCAGTGGATTCCAAGAAATCAGAAACTCCTGCTGGAAGAATGCTAAAGACTGTTTGAGCCAACAGAGAGCCCTTCCAGACAGATGCTTTGCCCAGGACCGTCAGAGCACGTGCAGGAGAGACCGGAGCCCAGACAATGACGGGCAACCACACCGTGACTGGCACTGCTTAGCTATGTATACCTCTGACCCCCTACTTAGACCGAAACCTCATGTCCATACCCCAAAGATGAAGTTGGGGGTTACTGGATCTTTCTGTCTCTCTTCCTAATGGAGCTCCTTTGTATCCATCTCTCTTTGCGGCCTTTTACTATTGTTTGTTAGTTTGATTGGCTTACTGGGGATGGTGGCTGAACCTGACTCTAACTGACAAAACTGAGATTCCGAGAGGGGAGAGAGTGTCCAGTAAGTCTGTAGTCACCGAGGAGCAGAATTGACCATGCTTTCACATTCTACAGCACACGTAACCTGTGAGCAGTCGACCATAGGACTGAACTCAAGGGTTATGTAGCTGTGGTACATTTTTCAGAGATTAAAATATATATATGAAGCCTATGATCTGTTATAACATATCACTCTTCATTAGGAAAATGAGGTTAAAAATTTTAGAAATAGACTACTTTTTCACAGTTCTAATAAATAATTTTAAATGTCATTTAAAGCTTCTTAACATTTCTTTAAAAGGTTTGAAGTCACTTATCACATTTCTCTAAAGCTCCAGTTGACTATTTCAAAGTCACCTTCTCGCAGCCCCTCCCAGGAAGTGGCTTCCAATACCCCAGAGTCTGCATTCCCTTCTGTAGGAAGTTCTCTAGGTTTCCAAAGACTTCTTGTAGAATATGGTTCCGAAAACTATACACAGTGTGGCATATACTTCAAGTAGGGCTGAATATGGAACAAGGTCCCCATCCTTTACTGGACAGTATACCTCAATATCTGTACCCGCTTGATATGGAATTGTGGGAGAACTTGACAGACCAGTCTCTTGCCAGAAATAACTCATGACTCAGCTGTGTCTTTAGTGACAGCTCACTTAGGTGCAGACAGTCTCTGTCACCTTGACTTACTGGTCAGGGCCAGTATAGACAGACGCTGATGAACAAGACCTGCCCCGTTCATCCTCTTTTTATCCATCTCTTCCCTTCCTCCCTTTAACTCGTTTGACTTCTGAATACTCTGTCCATGGGATCACATCTATGTCAGCTTTGGAGCTCAATAAGAAGTGAACACCCCCTTTGGGAGGATGTTACCAGGGATATGATATCCTGTGTATACATCCCTCCTTCATCCTTTCCTGCAAGTTTGAATTGAACATTTTCCTTTTTGTTAGTTCTATTTTGTTCTTTGAGTTGCGTGATCTCCATGGATACTCTCGAACGCGGCTTGTCTCTGGACTTTACAGTGTTGGAAACATTCTGCACATGCTCTTCATTTTCATTCATGTTTGAGTTTCTAAGACGTAGATGCCCAGCACTGAGAGCATGTGTGCTCTGGTCATGTTTATACTCGGTTCTATCGGGAAGACCGTTTGGTCTTGTGTGTGTGGAGTCTGGCTAGTTCTTGTTTCCAGGAGTTGATTTCCAACTGCAAAGGGGGGGAAAAAAGCTGCTGTGAATTTTCTTGCTCCTAAATATTCTTTGTGATGCATATTGAGTAAGTTACTCTAAGAGTGGAATTGATGAATCAGATTTATTAGGTAATTCAAAATTAATTTTTCAAAGTGGTTAAGCCAGTTGACACTCCCTCTAGCCGAGCTCTGGAGCTCTACTGTTCAGAGTCCTCACTAACTGGGGGTGGGGGGCTATTTTATCCATCCATAGTACATCTTAACCATTGCTCTGCTTTCTAAAGTGGGTAGACATCTTGCCTGTCTTTAACTCATGCGTCCCGTTGTGAATTATTGTCCATATCCTCACACGTTCCTTCCCGGTTATGGTGGTTGTAGGAGTGTGTTGTGGGAAACAGACGGAGGAAAGGAGAGAGAAAGACAAACTAACAAATTTGTCCATGTTAAGTGCTGCAAATACCTCCTAATTGTGTGGCTTGCCAGTTTCTAGTATTTTAAAGTAACTATATGTTCCTTGGTTTCCCTTGGGGAAGATTTATGACTTTGACAACTAGTGGCTAGATATAACCTATAGTTGTTCGTGCTTTTTAAGGAGGTAGGGCTGGAGATGGCTAAGAGTTAACAGTGCTTACTGTTTTTGCAGAGGTCCCTGGGTTGGTTTTCAGTACCCACACCAGGAGGCTCAAAACTGCCTGTAACTCTAGTTCTGAGAGATCCAACTCCTAAGACCTCCATGGGCACCTGTGTGCGCAAGGCACTCACGTACTCCATGGGAATGCACACAACCCTAAAAATAAATAAATCTTTTAAACATTGCAGAGGGCAAATAGCACATGTTTAATGAACCTTCATTCCCGTTATGATTTCTGGACAACTGAACAGTACAGTATGGGGCATTCTTTATTCCTTTGGCCTAGACAGTTTTGTTGAGACTAGTGTGACCTCATGCATCTGGAGCCCCATGGCCAAGGCAAACTTGAACGTTGGAGTGCCTAAGAGGTATGCATTTTGAAGTCCACTCTGTTGGCGTCCTTGTGAATGTGGATGGCATATTCTCAGGTCACCACCTCCCTGGCTGCAAGGCAGTTGTCAGCAGCTTTCCTTGTGGGATCCTGCCACCTAGACTTACCGTAATGCAGTTAATCTTTTGAACTGGTTTTAAACTCTGATTTGTAAATTTTGCTTAAGATATTCTCTGCTCTGTGCTCAATTTTCTTCTACAAGCTTTAAGGTTTTGTCTCATTGTGAATGGAAAATCACTGGAATCATATGGCATGAGGCTGGAATCTGATTTTGTGATTCCCACGTGGACAGTGACTACACCAGCCTAATGTCCTGTGTGGCCGAGGCCCTTGCTGATGGCTGGCTCAGTGTTCTCTGGGAGATTGGCTTTGGTCTTTGTTTGATATTTCATTGAATAATTTGTCTCAGTCTGGGTCAGAACCTTATTCTTTCCTGTCCCTGTCTTCTTTTCTTTCAGGCCTTCTCTTTCACTATGTTGACCCCTTTAGTCACAAGCATGCTAGTTCCTGAAGAGACCACAGTGGATAGGTAATGAAACACAGGTGCATCTCTTGGTTACTGTAATTTCTTCCCATGACTCATGCTAATGCATAAAAAAGTTCCCTTCAATCCCAGATGCCAGTAAAGGGATGAGAGAGACAAAGAATGTACCTGTTTCTCTTTCTGGATTTTTCTATATTTCCTCATTTTTGTCTTTTTATCACTCTGCTAGCTAAAAATTTCCTCCCTTGAACCTGCTGTCACCCAGCTCTCCCCCAGGTCCACACCATACACTAACTAATTACATTTTTTTTTTTTTTACCGAGAATGTGGCATTTTATATCTCTAAATTTTACTGGGTTATTTTTACCCACTTGTTCAGATAGTCTAGAAACATTACACTGTGTCAGCTACCCACAACCTTTCTACAGTTTCCCCATCTCCATCCTGCCAATAAACTTGACCCAGCAAGCGGCTTGCTGACATCTTCCGGTGCATCATCTAATAGTTGGTCCTGATTAATTAATTGACAATTGTTCAATTCATTCTTTGTCATTTAGGACACTCTGCCCTCTAACCTCAAAGTTATGCCATAGGGCAATAGCAAGCATCTTGGTAAGAACAGGCATATGATGTCATTGCTGTACCGTACCAGCCAGGCTTGCGTGTATTTAGCCTTGACCACATGAGCTGAGAGAACAGTTTAAGACTGGGATGATTTGGGAAGCTCATGGTTTCAAGAAGGGCTGGCCTGGCTGGCTCCCTTGTTTCTGGATATTTAGTGAGGCAGACAGAGCATCCTACTGCAAGTCTACATGGAGGAGGAGGGTGTTCAGGGACCCTATATAACCTTCAAAGGCACACTTCCTGTGACCCACTTCCTTCAGCTCAGTCATACTTCTAAAGTTTCTACAACCTTTCGTAATCAACACCACATGGACTCATGAGGAACATTACACAGTCAAGGTATAATATAAACCTCGGTAAATAAACTGGTATGAAATCCAACATGTATGTTCTATCACGTGTTAAATATCACACCTCACATGTACGCATTTATTTAAATCTTCTGCCCAGATCTTACTGACTCCATCCCTTTCTTTTTATAGCACTTATAACGTATGTTAAGTGTGAGTCCGTTGTGGTTTCTATGGGAATGGCACTGCTTTCCACATCCGCATTTGTCCCTCCCTGTGCCAGATCCCTCTTTTGATTGTCAGGATTAAACATGCTTTTTGTCATATACAAAACAAGTTTTCTTGTTGCTTGCCACTCGGCATCGGTCCTGGAGATCTCCACATCTGGGCCTAGAGACTTGAATGCATTTAGGCACACCTTTCCAATCTGCTTCTTGCAAAGTCTTACCTGTCTAAGGTCTCTGCAGTTTGGAAATCTTTCTTTCAAAGAATCTGGGAGACGAAGCCATTTTGGTTCCTCTTTGTCATGTGCTTGTGACTAACCTCGGCCGTCTGTCTGTCCAGTCCTTCCTGTTCCTTTTGCCCTTGAATTCAGCAACCAAAACTTCACTTCCGTATGCTCAGCATTTTTATGGAAATCTTTAGCTCATCCTCTTCTTCAGCTTTATTGATGTTATCCTGTACTTAATCATGATGATGACAACCAAATTGGGCCAGGGAAGTTCAGAAGACATGTCAGGACCTGGAGAAGAGGAGCCTTGGGCAAGCACCAATACCGCTGATGACAACAGCAAATGGTCCTCTTCAGAAGGCAGGGGGCGGTGCAGTGGGTCTGATCTCTGTACCCAAGAACACCAGTGAACTCTGCACGGTGCCACCGTCATGGGGCAGACACTTTAGCATCTCATAGACAGCTCCGGAACACAGTCTAGCCTTCGACCAGCAGCTCTGTCAGCTGTGCTGAGCTTTAATGTCTGTCCCAAGCCAAGCACATAGCAGATGTTCAATAAAGACGTGCTTGTTGGCAGAAAGAGAACAAGACCAAGAATAAAGAAAGAGATTAATTCACTTCCTGGATGAGTGAGGACAGCTGAACATATGGATTTAGATTTTCCTGTTACCTTTGGCTAAATTTGACATTTTTTGCTCTAGGATTATGACCACCTAGACCCGCTGGGAGCTATTGGTGCTGGAAATATGATATACATTGAAAATATGCAGTGCTTCAGGGGGCAGAAGACAAACGATCTAGAGGGAAAGTGTGAGCCTTCCCTGTTGGAACAGAAAGGAAGGAAAGGAAATAGTGTGTAGTTTTTCAAACTTGTTCCTGGTATTTGGGGGCGGGGCAGACTTCTCAAAGGAAGAGGACTAATGGTTGTTTTAACTTCAGCACAGTGGGCTGTGCCTTCATCTACTGCTAGTTCAGCCAGCAATTGTGACTCTGTAGTTACTGGCCTGCTTCTCTGAGCCACTCAGGCAGAGCCTGGTGGGAATTTTGTTCCTGCAGGCAACAGTTCTGTCACTGCCACTAAAGGTAGCTTTAACTAAATTGCTATGGTTCTACTTATAAATAAGGCTTGAGAGTCAAAGGCTGGAGTGAAAACCCGCTAGCTCAGAGAGGTTGAATACCAACGGGCTAACCTTTCTTTCTGGTATCTCTCCCCAAATCTGTCCTTCTGCTTCACCAAAACAGAAAAGGCTGTGCCACTCAAAGTCCCTCCCTACTACTTCCAATGCTTCTCTCTATCTCTTCCAGATGCCCTCTGATGTTCTATGAATACTTCCTCTCAACTAGTTGCTAACTCAGTCTCCTGACCCAAGGTTAATTTTATTTAATTAACACAAATACCAACTCGGGGTTCACAGTGTGACCAAATATCTCCCAACAACTAAGCAAGTCTTCATGGCTAGAGACAAGGTAATATTCAGTTGGAATTCAAGCTCAAATAGCCCTTGTTAGTTTGCTGCAGGTTGAAATAGGATATAACATTGTTTAACAGCTCTCTTTTCTAAAGATATTTTTCTTTATTTTTGAGATTAAAATGTAATTGCATCATTTTCCCTTTCTGTTCCCCACCACAAACCCTCCCATGTGCCCCTCTTGCTCTCTTTCAAATTAATAGCTTCATTAATTGTTGCCATATGTAGCCGAGCAATGGTGGCGCACGCCTTTAATCCCAGCACTCGGGAGGCAGAGGTAGGCGGATCTCTGTGAGTTTGAGGCCAGCCTGGTCTACAGAGCTAGTTCCAGGACAGGCTCCAAAGCCACAGAGAAACCCTGTCTCGAAAAACCAAAAAAAAAAAAATTGTTGCCATATGCATATATATAGAGAGAGAACCTCAGTTTGTATGATGTTACTTGTAGTTATATGTCATTAAAGATGACCATTTGGTATTGGATAACCACTCGATGTGCTAGAGAAGGCTATTTCTTCACTCTGCATTCCTTAGTTGACTGTAGTGTAGGGTTGAGATTTTATGGGATCTCCTGTCTTCTTTGGCTTCTCTGGCGTTATTGTCGCTGTTTAGGCTGCCATGCCTGTGAAAACTTTATGGACAAACAAATGTCTTTTAAGTCGTTCAGCAGTCTATAAATTCTCTGTCCTTTTGGAAGTGGGCATGGCAAAATGATACGCTAACCATCAATTCTCACCTTACTGTTTTCGTACGGATGTCTCACTATTCAGACTTGCTGAACACCCATTCAAGCCGAGGCCCTTTTTTGGAGATAAAAGTCACACAATGGTGTGAACTATGTCAACTGGTTACTAGCTGGAAGGGCGAGGCTTTCCTCAGTCACAGATCCAACTTCAGTACAGGGATTGCTATTTTTAATCACAGAACTGAGGCGCTTAATTCGGTTAAAATGGGAGGAAGTTGTCAAGAGAGGGTTGCTGAAAGTTCATGCTAAATTTGCTTAGAACCAGATTGCGTTCATTAATATTTATACATCTATGGTTGGGAAGGGGCAATTATGCTTCTTTAAAAACACTGGGTATTCATTTTCCGTGGGCCACTCAGCCTTCTGATTAGGGAAGGTGGGTTTCATTGTGCGGTCTGTGCCGATACAGATGGGAACCATCTGGCGCCTCATCCTGCTTTGTCAGATAGCTTGTCCTGTCTCTCACATGTCACTGATGAATGGGAAGATTTCAGACTCCAGCTGAAAATGCAGTTTGAATCCCTCGGCTAGCCAAGGGGTTTTTGGCGAGCGCTGATGGGCTTAATATTTTAAAGAAACTACCAATCATTGTATTTTGTTGTTCGAGGCCTGTTGTTCTAGACAGTGTCTTTGATTTGTATTCTGGGCGCTGGCTGTGTTTTTGGCTCATAAGTGTATTCCATATGGGTGTATTTTCTCTTCCATGGTGTAAGCCGTAGGAACAAAAGTGGGAGTTTTATCTGATAAGATGATTCAAAGGCTGAGAGACTCTTTTAATCATCTTCTGCGTTAATCGTGATTCATATTATGCTCAGGCTACAAATTTCCCTGCTCATCACAGCAGAGAGTAAGTCAGAGAACACAGAAATTGGCTCATCCCACTCTAGACAGTGACCTTTAAAAAAAAAAATCAAGTCCGTGTTCTGTATTGTAAAAAGAACCTCTCACACCTGGCTGGGGTACTTCAGGCACCAGAACCTTACGCTTTGCCTGCCGAAGGTGAGCCCAGGAAGGAGCAAAGCCATTGATTCCCATGTTAGCTCTGCAGTAACCATCCAGCCAACCTAACACAGGCTGTGCTCCACACCCAAAGCAAGCTGATGGAACTTGGGAATCTGGAGTGTATCTTGGGGTTGGGACAGATTCATGAGTGTTTCTGCTGTTTCAGACACTAGTGGCCCCATGTAGGAGTCACAGCCCCACCTCTGGCATCTGGGCCTCAAGAGATCGGTTCACAGCCAAGCTCTTCCAGACATAATGATTATTTTGCTGATGCACAGAGCCTGCCTCCTGCCAGACAGGTAGGCAGCTAGGGTGTGTCATATCCAAATCCATACGTGTATCTTCCCCCCATTAATCCTTAGAACCACTGTTACTCTCATTTTCACAGATAAGAAAACTAAGAACCATAGAGATTAAGGTCTTGATCAAGTCATATAGCTAACTAATAGGTCGTGGAGTGGGGATTCAAATCCAGACCACACAGCTGTGCTCCTAACTGTTGTTCTACCCGGCTAGGCGCGCTGACCGTGGAAGGTAGCACTTGCTTTTGTTATTTGTGTTTTAAAGATGAAGAAGTCAAAGAAGAGAGATGAAATTTCTGTCTTGGTTTAGATCATCTGTCTAACTGGTGCCTGGGTGTAAAAGAACCCAGGGTTTCCCACCCCCCCCCTCTCTCTTTCTCTCTCTCTCTCTCTCTCTCTCTCTCTCTCTCTCTCTCTCTCTCTCTCTCTCGTGTGTGTGTGTGTGTGTGTGTGTGTGTGTGTGTGTGTCAGGGCCAGGAGAGAAGTAGTTGTGGTGACAGGGTCTCACTGTGGCCCACCTGAACTCAAGCGCCCTCTCCTCCTGTCTCAGTAGTCTTCCGAGTGCCAGAACAACAGGCACATGCCACCATGTCTGGCTTAGGACTCAAATTTTCTGTGTTCTGTTCTCTTCACACAACTAAAGCATTCGGGGGATATAGATACAGCAAAGAAGGAGTAAATTTTGCTCGCACAGTACAGTCCCAAGAAAGGAAAGCACACTAATTTATTTTTGCAGATTTTCCCATAACATATTTTAACTCAATTACTTAGAGTTAATTTCTGTTACAAAGAAAACCAAGTTAACTCATTCTCATGTCAATTATTTTGTCTTTATCTTGCTCCAAACATTTATGGAAATAATTCTTTTTATATGGAAAGCTTTTATAATTCAATAGGAAGTAAAAGCAAATATTCAGAATTTAAAAAAATAGTCAGAGAATGAGACTAAAGGAAGAGGACACATAATCTATAAACACAACTCCAGTGACGAAAACGTGATGTCATGGGAGGGCAACAAGAACCCAGCCTGGTTCTAAAGTGAGGGAACTTAGAGTGACGGGTGGGCAGTTGGTTATGACTCAGAGACAGTGGTGCCCTCGTGTGCCGCCGGGATGCAGATGGCTGAGAGCGTGAGTTGCCAGTGGAGATCACGGACCTTAGCATAGGCTGCAGCTTTGATCCTGCAACATCTCATTCTGTAGCATGAATGTAAAAGGCCTTCATTGCATAAGTGATGAAATAATCATGGGATGGATCTGAAGGCAACTTTGAAAATATGATGTATAAAGACATTTCGTAAAGTAGTAAGACGTAAGAGATATACTGGGTGAAATGAAGGCTTAAAAGGCTCTAAGACAAAAGCTTTCTTTTTTGTGAAACAAGTTATATCAGAACGTTAATGTTACGACAAAATAATATTTGTGTTATTACTCAGCGATATTGGAGTTGTTTTAATTCTTTGTACGTTCTTATCAAAAGATAGCTAATAATGTAATAATGGTTGTGAATAAAACATGTTTATTCTTTTCTGAAATTTTCCACTAGATTTTCACAACCCTGTAAAAAATTGTTTTAAAAATACTTTGACAAGCAGGCAAAGATGAGCTATAAGTCTAAGGACTTTCTGTACCGGCTGAAAGGCCAGAGAATAGATTCCAGAAGGCTCAACCAGAGGTGATCTCATGGTGGGGCTGGCTGTGGTGTCACTCAGAAGGCCCTGGGCTGTTCCCTGATCTGCTGGTGCCATCTTGAAATCCTTTACTGGTGTTGAACCAGTGTCCCTGATACTCCATTTTTCTCGTGATGGCACAAACAGGTTACAAGTCTTGGGTGACGGTCGGGACCCAGAAAGCTCAAGGAGAAGGAAAGGGAGCTGACATTTGCTGAGCACGTATGTGAAACAGACATGTAGTCATGCAATTTGTATAAGTTATCCATCAGAACAACTCTGCTCCCAGGGAAGCTGCATAAATCTGCACCACTGGGAAGATGTGAGCTGGGGACCTTAAGTTCTTAGGCCCCCACTCGTCTGCTCTGTGTTTAAGATAATAAATACTGGCTTCTCGTAAGGATAGTATCTCAAGGTGATTTTTCTATCTCTTTTGTATACATGAGTGTGTAAAGACATATGCTTCTAAAGGTATGTACTTAGCAATAGGGTAAAGTTAGCTGTCTGCCAAGTGAACACTGGGCGAGGCTTATCTATCAGAAGACTCTCCAAGATAAGCTTGCAGTGCGTGGCTACTTTCCAAAGTGATATTGGGATCGCCAGCAAAGGCTGCTCACTCACTTCATAAGCTAACTGTGTCAAGGTTCCCCGTGACTAGAAATCCCTCTGAACTCCGGACACCCACTCCTCCTTTAGACTTGAACCTAGGGTATGCCTTCTGGCTTCTTGAGTTCCAGTTACCAACTCAGAGATAAATATCTGACATACTGCAGCCAAGAGATTTCATAATAATTAGAGTTCCAAATCACTTTGTTTTCATCACTCAGGAGAAAGCCTGCACTGGCTTTACATTAAAAATATTTTCTTGCCTGTATTTTTAATTTCTATGTGTGGTGTTTTGCCTGTGTGTCTGTCTGTGCTTCACAGGCGAGCATTGCCTGTGGAAGCTGAAAGAGGGCATTGGATTCCCTGGGGCTGGAGTTGTAGAAGGTTGTGAGCTATTGCGTGGGCGCTGGGAATCAAACCCAGATCCTCTGAAAGAGCAGTTGGTGATATATATATATATATATGTGGTGTGTGTGTGTGTGTGTGTGTGTGTGTGTGTGTGTGTGTGTGTAATTTTAACACTGAGCTGAAAAGGCCACCGGCTTTACATTTAGAGAAAGGTTTTTAAACAAGGGAGAGGAGAGATGTGCTCCATGTATTGGAAAGTCCTGAAGGGCCTGGTGTCCTCACCTGTCCATAGGTGTTAGAATCTGCCAGAGTAGCTGGGCTGGGCTTCTGAGAAGCTGCTCCCAAGCTGGAGAGGTGTAACAGGTAAGGGAGGAAAGTGTAACTCCCTCCATTGTCTCAGTATTTCTCAATCCTTACTTAACTCTTCTGCTGCCACCTAGACGCCCTGCGAGTAAGTGCCTGATGTCTGTCTCCTCACCATCGTTCTGATATTTGGTGTGGGCAGTCCTTCTGTATATGTGTGGCTTTTACTGACTAATGAGTAAAAGCTGTGCATGTTTTGGAAGTGGTGATAGACGTGGCTCCTATCCCCCCTATTTATAAACACCAGCCCCTAAGATTGTCAGTGAGTATTTCTTTGATGACTATTTGCCATTATTTCAAGGGTTGAATTTGTTGTACACGTAAGAGGGAGGAAAATTGACAGTGGTCAGAACTTTGCAGCTGACCACTTTCCTACTATGTTCAAGGCCCTGAGTTTGATCTCTAGTGCTGAAAATAAGAGAAAGGTGGGTGAGGGGAGTTCCTAGACAATGTAAGCCAACGTCCTGCCTGAGGGGAAAAATAAGGTCTTTCTCTTGATTTCTCAGAGTGCACCTCACAGAATCTTTCCGTGAGAATCACCCTAAACTCCTTGAAAACATTATGTAGCGCCAAAAGCCCTGTAATCTGCATTTCAGATTGGTGGTGGTGGTGGTGATGGTGGTGATGGTGGTGGTGTGTGTGTGTGTGTGTCTGTGTGATTCAAAGTGGGAGAACCATTGTTTCACCTCTCCCCCCCGCCCCCTCCCCCAGAAGTCCCATCTATCCTCTCAGGCCTAGCTATTGGCTGCTCAGGTCTTTATTAAGCCAATCAGAAGGTGTCTTAGGCAACTGAGGATAGACAGAGACATCTTCATACAGTGTACAAAAAAGATTATCCCCAACAATGGCTGGATCTGGGTGCTAATTCAACAGCACTAAGTGGCTGCTGACAGGAACGAGGAAGGAAGGGGGAAGATGGCCAGCATTTAGAAGGCCATGCAGAAGGGCCCAAGTCAGCCACAGAAGAGCTGTGGGGCTGGGCTTTGGAAAGTGTGCGGCACTACTACCGGAGGTCCTCGTACGTCATCCGCAAAGCTGAACGGTAGTGAGAAGACATACATGAAGTTTGGGCACATACATGAAGCTCTGGCACCTGGCCTGTGGCCGAGGAGTGGCATGCTGGGGCAAGGGCAAAGCTGGAGTGGCCTTTTCTTTTCAGGTGTAGCTAATCAATATTGTTGCTCTCTGCGGAGTCATTTCCTGTAGAGGGCCTGTGTGGTGTCTGCCCTGCTCACTCTCAACCACTTTTGGGACTGACTTGGGGCAAGCAAGGGGGCCATTGTCCTTGTCTCCACCTCAGACCATCCCAACATGTGACTTCCTCAGTTAACTGATGCCATGGAAATGTTTTGTGCCAGTCTATGCTCCTATTCCTGCAGAATTCGTGAGCAATTAACCAAAGGCCCTGGGAAATGAAGGAAAGGGACCCTCGGCTGTGTCTCCAGAAATAGGGAGAGGGAGTTTCATTGAAGAAAAAGTATTTGAATTTGGTTTTAAAGAATCCCCATGAGCTTTTTTTTATGTGAATATGTGTGTGCAAACACAAGAACACATACAATATCTGGGGAGCCATGTCAGCTGAAGGAAAAAGCATGCTACTTGGGTAGATGTCACACACCCAAAGTTAGAGTAGTAACCAAAGTTTCTTCCTGGAGTGCATACTCGCACACATGCACGTGCACAAACAACACATACACCATGGGCAGTTTGGTCCTTGCTGAACACACACACACACCATTGGCAGTTTGGTCCTTGCTGAACACACACACACACACCATGGGCAGTTTGGTCCTTGCTGAACACACACACACACACACACACACACTGTGGGAAGTTTGGTCATTGCGGAACACACATACACACACACACACACACACACACACACACACACACACACACTGTGGGAAGTTTGGTAAGGACCAAACTTTGACAGTGTTTTAGCAAAATCACCTGTGGTCTGTGGAGGCAAGAAGAGCTTTACTGCAGAGGCAGGATGGGCTGAATTCAGAGACGTACCTTAAACCTGACAGACTGGTAGCTTTCTTCCTGGCCTTTTACAGTCCAGGAGACAGACGTAAGCTTTGTTTCCAGAAGTTCAGATGAAAGGTCTGAAAGGAACCGTACACAGGGCATTGATATTCTGTCATTCTTGTTTGCTTTAGGTCATTAGTCTGTTTGCTCAAGCGTGCTTGCCTGAATGCACCCTGATATGTATTTAATTACAGGCCATGACATAATTCGGGGTGCATCTGACTAGATAAATCAGTAGCTACGGTGGGTGTTGGACTTAGAAATTGTAGTGGTTTGAAAATATGCTTGTGCACCTTTTGAGCTTAGGAAATTACTTTTCCTTTCTGATACAAATGAAAACTATTTCTTGATTAAACAGAATTATTGATTAAATTGAGTCCAGATTGAAAAATCTCAAATTCTCAAGCCAAGATATGTTTCTTATAGGCCCTTCATAATAGAAATCAACTCTACCAAGCCTGCTGAGTCTCATAGTTTTGGCCCATTGTGCAGTTCAAATTTGGATCTCTCCAGAATGAAGATTCCTGGAGTTCTGTATGTCAAGAGCAGGGCCTGCTGACCCATGTTTTAACAAGCCCAAGAGATGCTGATCCACATGTCTAAGCATCAAAATTTGAGAAATTCTGCTTTATCCTTTCCGTACTAGAAGGTTCTCTCAGGATTTGGCGAGCTTACCAGACAGTTTGATGTGTCTAGAGCTAAAGAGGGAGATTTATCTTTAGGGAGAGTCCCTTGTGAACACAAGATCTACTCATGATACTACCCTGACTTTTATACGCAGACTGTATGTCACATTAACTCTAGAAAAGGCAAAGAGACTCGAGTCCTGCATGCATGTATTCTACATGCCTTCCCCATTGTGAGCCTAAACTCTCAATTCACATAGCATGTGTCTGTAGTGGCATGTGTTCCTTATAGATCCGTCATTCCATAACAAAGGACACAGGGAAAAACAAGCCAAAACTACATTTACAGAAGCTGGTGTCATGGAAGTATTATTTTTTTAAAAATATGCCTCAAGGAAATTGACCTGGAATTTTGCAATCAAGCTCTTGAATATCCTACATAATTGCATTATGTAACAACTTCTCTGAAACTGTAGATTTCAAATATTCCTTGCCATGAGGGCTATAAGGATGTGTGCAAGCTTGTTGGGACAGGACCCCAGACACTTGGTTTAGAAATTAGAGTGGTTATGTACCAAGTGGGTCTGTGGTACAAAATCCCACGCAGCTCACTGACTCATTATTTAGTAAGGCTTGAGGTTTTAAAAGAAACAACAGAAACCCTTCTTCCCCGTTAGCACTGGCCCAGCAAAACACCGTGGGATCCTTGGAAATGTCTGAACTCTCATTGTTCTGGGTCTCTGGGATCCCTGCATTTGAAACCTTTGTTTTACGGTTTCATGAGAACGGATGTTTCCGAATTCCTTGGAGTTTGGCTGTTTGGGCTAAGAGGTCTCCCACAGCAGCACATATTTCAATCCATACCAAAGCAGATTCTATAGTCTTAAAATCCAGGTCATTCCCCGTCTAAGAAAACAATTCTGTAATGTTAGGCAAGCCTTGAATATAGAGCCCTCAGCTGACCGGCGTCTGTCCTTGAGGATTCATGAGGCAAGGGTCCTTTGTGTGACTCTAGCCGAACAAGACCCTTGAAAAGCCGAGCTATTTTATGCCACTCATAAGCGAACCGATTAGCTTGCTCCTGTTTCATGAATGAAGACAGAAATCTTGAGTCAGACACAGAGAGTTTATTACTCACAGAACTGGAAAGAGTTGAAGGATCAACACTTCCCCTTGCCCATACTGAACACCAGAGCCCAGCGAACAATGCAGAAAGGAACAAGAGACACATGGGCATGATACATGTTGTGCTATCCAAAGAGATCCTGAGGGTTAGGAGCCTAATATTTTATCCTGGGCCTCAAGCAAGCCTTGTTTTTAATGAATCAAGAAATTCTCTGTCCTCTGTGTCTATTCACCATATGGATGTTCTGTGAAAAAAAAGAAGAGCAGCCAGTGCCTATGTTAGCTGTGCGGAACCCTCCCAAGACTCATGGAGACGTGTTCCCGGCAATGAAACCTGTTGGGGACCAGCCTCAACAAGGGTAGAGGCATGGGGATCAGAAAAATCGGTGAAGAGGATGAAGATGTGAATGAAATAATAAAGCAGAAACATAGGAAAATACCGGCAGGGAGTTCCAGTGAATACTGAAATTGCCCACCTTTAATTTTCCTACACGTTTATACCCCAATACACAAGGGGGAAGAAGGCAACACAGGACTTCTTTAACATGATACAAAGGACCACTCCAACAGTTAATTGCTTCAACACTTTGAGAAATCAAGTCATTAGCATTCTGTTGTTTAGGCAGTGAAGCCACCCTAGGCCAAGTAAAGAAAGCAGCCATTCCCCAGGTTAAACCTCCTAATACAAAAGAAGGAGCAGAAGTGTGCTTGCATATCCTGACCATCAGTCAGGATGGAGTGGATCTACCAGTGCGTGCCATCTTAATGTCAAAAGAACTGGGTCAGGATGTGTAGCCAAACTTGTCAACAACCTTGAGCAACCTCAGACTCTCTGACCTGTAGACAAGGTGGAAATGGGCTCACATTTTTGGGCCTCCACAGAAACCATAGACAGGGCACAACTGAATGTGTTTATTGGAGGCCTTTTAGAGATGGGTGTCAGCAGGTGGCATCTCATTTCAGGAATGTTCATTGGTTATGACTAGTCATGGATGTTTATTGGCTACCTTAGCTCTCCAGGACACAGGTCTTTTAACCAAGATGGGTGATGTTTACAAAGTTCACTAGAAACACAAACCTTACAGAAATCTTTGTTTGAATTTACTCTCACCAATGGCATCTGTACCTAGAATATACCTGAAGACTTACTTCATGTATTTCTGTGGTAAAAAACAGTACACAGACATTGAAGCCGCTCCAGACTTCTAGTCTATGAATGTCAAGTTCAAAACCAACTCTGTTGTCAGTGTCGAAGCAGAGCCTGGCATCACATCGTTCGTGTGTTTGCTCTTTGTGTGTAACTTTTCTCCTTTTCACCACCTTGTAATTTGATTTCGACTTTGGTTGGTCAAGGAAAAGGTTTTCTTTAACATTTTTATGGCCTAAATTATCGTTTTATGGTCCAGAAGTATGTAGCTAAGAGATGGGTGGAGGGTCTCACTGATAACTTTGAGCTCCCTTAGTCAAAGTCTGCTTGCTGTGCTGACCGGGAGTGATTACCATTGAGGAATCAGTGGCAGGGATCTCAGCCAGCTTTTGTTCCTGTAGACACAGCCTCTTCCCTTATAAAGGAGCCTTTTCACAAGGCTGTTTTGTTTATGCAGTAGCTTGTCTGAGTCCCTCTTGCACCAATGCTGTTTTCTCAGGGCATGTCCATGACCACTAATTCATTGCCAGAGAAGCAGCTGAGCTGGAGACACACCATGGGACTCTCCCGTGTCATTGCCACCCTTCTTGTTCTGCAGCACAGCCGCTCATTGCTTTCATTCGGGCTTGAATATTAACTCCATTAGGGATGTGCACTCGGGGTTGACGTATTCACAAAGAAATGGTGGTGAATGCTACTGACAACACTTATGATTATTCTTCAACCCTCCAGGAATTTGCCATGTAGAGTTCCTTCAAAGAGGATTACCGTGTGCGCCTGTCTCTAAGGAACCACACTGTACCTACTGGAAGCAATGTTTCCACCTCACAGTTCACTCAGAATGTTCTCATTGTGTCCAGTGCTTTGTAGATGTGTTTTTCCAATGTCATGGTACTCACCACTCTGATAGCTCTGAATCATAATTATCCCGTAAACTACTGTTGAACATGGAAGCGGTTCAGAAGGCTTTCTCTCTTTGAAGAACACTGCAATGGACACCTTGCATTAGAAAGGTGGATTTGGAAAATACATTCATTGGTCCAGAAAGTTATAGCATCTTTTTTATATTATACTTATTAACATAAGAATTACATATTGTATATGGTACTTATATTTAAGTACTTAAAGTAAACCTTATATTGTATTACAGTATATATGCTATATAATTATATATATAGTATATTATAGTAATATGAACTACATTATAGTACACCTTATATTTTTTCACTGTTTAAGGAATTTTTATCAAAGCAAGAATTTTATAATCCAAATTACATTTTCTTGCTCAGTCATCAGTTCTGATGCTTTAAACAGAACTGGCATCCCAAGCTATTCCACAGCAAAGAATTACAAAAATTAAAGAAAGGAATGGTTTAAATTATTTTCCCAGCGTCTACAAAACATTAATTTATTTTTTTATTTACTATTTTTATTCTTTATTGTTTTAAATAAAGTAACCTAGGATTATCATTGTTTGCTAGACCTGACATTTGCTCAGTACAAAAGGTTCAAAGTTTCTTTTTCTCTTTTAGTTTATTTTATATTTTACAATGTGTTTTTATAATATTTAAATTTTTTGACGTTTAGATATTTTTTTCTTCAGTAAAGCACAAGTTTCTTTTCATGGTCTGAGTTGTCAACCTCCCACAGCATGCCAGTGATCCTCCCAGCGAGAGTAGGGTGCGTGGCTTGAATAAGGGGAAACCGCTGTTCACCCAGCATTTGCTTTTGCTCTTGAGGGGGGACAGATGTCAACACGGAAGCAGTTAAAGGTTCCTTGCACATCAGCAGCAGGCTGTTGCATGGTCACTTGTGGCTGTGCATTAAGATGCTGTCGGGGGGGGGGCTGCGGACTCACACAGCGTATTTATACTGGGGAACATTGGGGACGGCAGGAATGACTGCAGGAGAAACAGCTGCAGGATGTGGACCCATAGTCTGTGTATCCCTTATATTATAGCAATATTAGAAAACCCTTTTAAGCCGGGCGGTGGTGGCGCACGCCTTTAATCCCAGCACTCGGGAGGCAGAGGCAGGTGGATCTCTGTGAGTTCGAGGCCAGCCTGGTCTACAAGAGCTAGTTCCAGGACAGGAACCAAAAAGCTACAGAGAAACCCTGTCTCGAAAATCCAAAGAAAAAAAGAAAGAAAGAAAAAAAACCTTTTAGGGGCTAAAGAGATGGCTCATTGGTTAAGAGCACACAGAGGTACTGCCCTTCCAGAGAGCCTGAACTCAGTTCCCAATACCCTCATCAGGAGATTTACAACTGCCTGTAACTCTAGCTCCAGGGAGATCTGAAGCCTCTGGCCCTGTGGTCACTGGTACCATTGTGCACTACACATACATTTGTGCCCTCACTCTCTGTCTATCTGAGCTGACCTAGGTATCCAGGGCCTTGTGCATGCTAAGGAAGTACCCTCCATGGAGCTGCCGCCTCCACCTTGCTTTGGGTTTCTCTGAACACCTTGAAAGGAGATATTTTCACGTATGTTTTATTTATGGTATTTTCCTTAATTATTTTTAATATATCTTTTGGAGTTATCCATCCGATCATTGACATTTTAAAGTTTGTCCCGTGAGTGTTCTTTTGTTTGTGACCTGGCCTGGAGATCTGGGTTTTGACAAGAAGGGTGAGGTCCTACAGCACATACCTTACTGAGGTTCCCTCCATGTCTCCCCAACGTCATAGCAGAATTTGAGAAAATAATTACCTGATATCTAGTTCCAGCTGGTTTCTCCTTTTTTCCTGGTAAAATATAAAATAGCCACTTAAAATACCCATTTTATTTTCACACATGGAAAGAGTATCTTAAGTGAGCTTTTGCAAACCCTTAAATCAGTTTTCTCGAAATCATCCATCATACACTTCCCACTGTCTCGTTTATGCTGGGGTCTGTTTGGGAGAACACGTATTCTATTGTATTAAACTATTTTTGGTCAGTACTAGAAATTGAAATATTGAAACGTTATAATATATCCTAATATATAGGCGAATCTAACCATGATATTATTTGCCTCAAATTCAAAGAAGCATTTTGCTTAAAGACAGTGCGGTCATTCTGTGCTCTGAAAGCAACTGTCTAGCATACGGAGGACCGCCCCATAATTCCTGTTAGCCTTCGTTGTTATACGTCTACACTGTCTTCTGAACGATTCACCTTGGTGGATCACCTTAAACATATACCGCTTTAGGCAACCCTTCTGCTCCCATTTTGTTTGCTTCAGCAAGGGGTATTCTGCACCTAAAACTACCCTGTCAAATTTATACCATCAACACCGCTCTCCCTCTCTGCCCCAGCGCTGGCCTGATGCCACACACCCGATCAGATCCCGTGTTCTGATCGGGTTATTTAAAGCAGGGTTACTGGGCCTCTGCCCTATAGGAGCCCTGAATTAAATAGTTCTCGTCTGCATCCCAACCAGGGTGTAGTGTCCAGCAGTATCCACTCCCTGTCTCCTCCCTCTGAGTTGGAGCAATCTGAAAATGTTTCCAGGTATTGCCAGACGTCTCCTGGGGAACGAAATCCTCCCCACTGAGAATCGCTGATTTATATCAAAGTAGTCAGCCAGCATACGGCATAATAAATTTATTTGGCTTCAATTTATTATTATTATGGGATCTTAGTAAATCGGTTTAATCTAGAGCAATCCAATTAATTGCATAATGGGCTACTCTTACTGGGTTTGGAAAAACCAACCCAGCCTGCTCTGCCTGGCTATGTGATTGAAATACGCCTGTAATGAGAGGCGTGGTGCCAGGGCGCACAGCACGACATCTCTGGGCTCCCCTTTTGTCACTCAGCCTATCTTGATAGTGAATTTAAAAACTGTCCATTTGAGGACGGTATGACGTAATATAAATTCATTATCCTCCAAGTTTGAATATTACATTTTTGAGATTTAGGAAATATCCCAAGTTTTAACCTCATAGTTCCTGGAACCCTCTTGCCTTTGATTCTAGCCTCAAACCGTAGCCGTCAGAGCCAGTTAGCTCAGAAGGGTTTCACAAGGGATAATGAGGCCAGCGTTGCCGGTTCAATTAGCTTCAGAGAAGAAAAACCCAGCTTCCCTGCAGCAGACTAAACTGCTAGCGCTGGCTACCACACTCAGCCAGTGGCCAAAAGAGAGGAGAACAGAGGGTGCTGCCAAGTCAGCGCTCCCAGGACCATTTAGCAGCCACCAGCAGAAGTCCTGTCTCTTTGATGAGCCATCATGGCTATATTCCTTCTAGTTCACTGCAGAAGCACTGCGCATGGGACTCTGATCAGAGCGGCTGGCCTTTCTAGCTAGTGAGGACCACTGGGAAAGAGACTTGGGTTTTCCATTTGTAAGAATGAATGGATAGGGCAGCAATAGTCACAGAAGATACTGCTCACGTCTTCTTTCTGTTTTCAAATCTGTGATTCTAACCATACATCTTAAGCAGGCACATTTAATCCACGCATGGGGTTATTTTGTAATAGTTTGCTTTAAGGCGTGATCTTGAGTTCTTAAATCGGAGAAGCTATGTAAATATATTGACTGGCCTTATCAAGAAGTTTATTTACTAGACAAAGAAGATTCTTTTTAAATGTGCTTAGTATTTGAATCTATATGTGCATGTCTGTGGGCACACACATGTCACGGTGCGTGTGTGGAGATCAGAGGAGAACTTCTAGAGGCCATCTCTCCTTCCACCATGTGGGTCTAAGGGACTGAACTTGGGTTGTCAGGCTTAGGGGCAAATGCTTTTACCCTGAGCCATCTCACTGGCCCTAGAATGGGAAGATTCTTCTATATAGTGAAATCAAGATAGAATTTTACTTCTGCCTAGTCTTTGTTTTGTATCATCAAAGGTTGTCTCAAACAGAGGCTTCTGGGATTGAATTTCCTTAATATTAATTTGTTAGTAGTGAGACACCTAACCTCTGTAGAAACGTGGTTATCCATATGCATCCTAAGCCTATGTGTAGCTCAGCTTTTGGAGTTTTTGCGTTTGTTCCTCTTGCTATCCCACTCTATAGACTTGAACAGATTCCCTAGAGCCAGGACAAACCAATGCGTGGTGAACTCCAACGTTGAGAAGCATTTGCTTCCTTCCTTTTTCTTCTCTCTAGACTCTGCTGGTGCTTGTCCAGTACCACATCACATCTCCCAGATAGGATCATGTGGGGCTCTGATATCGTTTACTTTGTGGCTTTTTCTCTCTCGTTGCTTCCTAAATTTACCCCCTGATTGGTCGGCAACTGCACAGAACGTTTTCAGCTAAGGTAGGAACACACTCTGCCGCAGAGATGCTCAGGGCTCTTCCACTCCAAATGTGGTCATCAAATGCAGTCACTTTAGTAGCATGAAGAAAACGGTCCTTAGAAATGCGTACTGATGGCCCTAGAGTGACAGCTCAGCAGCTAAGGATGAAGGATGCTTGCTGCTCTTCCTGAGACCTGGAGTCCGGTCCCAGCACCTGTATTCAGCTATTGCCAGCAGTCAGTTACTCCCACTTTAGGAATTCAGATTCAGGGCCTTCTGATATTCTCTAGCCCCTGCACTCATGTGCACAACCCCACCCACCCCAAAACATATGAATGTAATTTTTAAAAAGAAAATGAATCTGGTACTGACTTAACCTCATGAAAGGCCTCCTAAGCACACCGAGGCTCAGAAGAACCACCATAGGCGGGCTGAGCAGGCTGGACGTAAACACAAAAATGCCCACACGTTTCTGCTCACTGACACAACCAATGGACGGAGGCGCATGTGGACTCTTACTTTGGTTTTTTAAAGTTTTAGCTGCTTTATCTAGTTGATGCTGCATGGCCATCACCTTTCCCCATGATGATGGGTATAGAAACTTACATTTCAAATTATCCACAGACTTCTAGGATTCTGATATTTTGAGCAGACTTCAGGGGATTTCTTCACTGATGTTGCATGATGACTCCACGAGGCACGCTACTTGCTCCTGTTGTCCCAGGACAATGACGATGATGTCACACTACAAAAGATGAGGGAAAGGCTTATTAGCATCTCAGAACATTGTAGCTCCCACTACGCTGAGGCAAAGCCCTTGAGCCAGGTCTGTGTGAATCCAGAGCCCCTGTCTACACCTGCTGTGCCATGCTGGATCCAAGGAATCAGAATCACCAAGACTTGAATTATTATTTTTTTAATTCTGAGTATTATAAGGTCATATTTTTGTATCATACTTGCTTTAAAAACAAACAAATAAAAATAATACCCAGACATTGGGCATTCCATCTGAACTTGGAGTCTTAGAGTGTAACCCACCTGGTCTAATTTAACCAAGAGCTGGGCTTTTCTTCTACAGTTTTCTTGGATCTTAAATCTGTAACTTGAAGCTTGTTCCTGTTTTGAGTCATCATGTTCCACTCTCTGTGACATTTGGGATACTGAAAACATGCTCAATGATGTTTTAAAGAATGCACTTTGCACCGCTTCCTTTAGAAGACTATAAATATAAGATGATAGAGAGTGTCAAATAATTACACCGAGGGTTTTAGTAATCTCATAAACCACAAGAAAAAAAAATACCAGAAAAAATTTTTCAGCTACCGCCATCAAAATCTCATTTGCTGTTTCCATTTTTTGCAGCATTGATGGAAGCAATCCAGTTAAGCTGACATTTTTATAGAGAATGGTTTAATGCTCAAATCAGCCTCATGTTATTTCACTGTTTTCATTTTTTATAGGGAACTATTTTCCCCATCTTTGTGATGATTTGAACTGCACTGCAGAGTGAATGAGAGTGTGTCGTGTTGGCTAAATGATGGCTCTAGAAGACACATCAGAGTTAAGGGAAAGGCCTTTGCCATAACCACAGCTGATGTTTGCAAACACATGCCCTTGTTAATTTTTAATGCTCTCTCTCTCTCTCTCTGTGTGTGTGTGTGTGTGTGTGTGTGTGTGTGATTTTTTTATTTAATGCATCTATCTAATCACAGAAAATGTGTCCGGGAGAACGGGAAGCTTCATCCTGAGCATATGCTTGGCTTTCTGTCAGCCGGAAATCAACACACAAATGTGGTCCCAGACAGGCTCGCTCGCATTCTCCCACACTGTTCACACGGTGCACACGGGTAGACCCCAGAGGGAACCTGATGGCCTAGTCACACTCAGAGCCAAGTGCTAAGCATGTGTCAGAATTGGTGTAATCACAACAGCGTGATACAATATGGCTTCATCCATTCTGACAGAGGGAGAAAAGCCAATGACAGCCATTCATGAGACACATGTCACCCTCTTCCAAAAATGTAAGATCTGAGCAACTGGGTGAAAAACAAGGCCAACTCATTTCAAAGATACTTTCTTGTCATTGGTAAACAGATAAATACGTTTTTAGTCACATATAAGAGAAAGGAGAATGGTAGAAATTTAATAAGTATTAGGTAAAAGTATTAATATTTGACTGTCTCTGCCCTATAGGTCAAAAAACATCATTTATTCAAAATTGCATCAACAAAGGATAGTACTAAATTTAAAAGATTAAATTATGTTTATTTTATTAACTTTTATCCCCCTTGGGTTTCTGTTTATGTTAAGTGATTGCTGTATCTTTCATCATATAAATGTAACTCTCAGGGTGGAATCTAGCTGGCATAAATGACTGGCTTATGGAGCTAATATTTTTATTGTATCAATATCAGTGAGCCCTGTTCTGAGAGTGAAGGATGGAACAGTTGTTCATTACAAGCAAATTTCACCAAAAATTGGAATGAATCCATTGTTATCTTTTACCGGTAGACACAAGCTAATCCTCGGGGAAAAGGTGGTTAGATTAAAAAAAAAAAAAAACCAAACCTCTGCCATGCTAAAGAGGGTATTGGCTACTCAGGGAGCAGGTTCAGACCATTGTGGACAGGCTGCCAAGGGTAGTGACTAAGCATGCTGAAGTGGGATTTGGGTTTTAGGGTTCTGAAGACTGAAATTAGTGATTTGGTTTCTGCACGAATTGACGTGTATTTGAAACTGTCCTTCTGAAAATGCCACGCTGAATAAACAGCGTTTCAAATCATGAAGAGCAAGGTGGAGCTTCACCTGTGTGTCTGGCTTTACATGTGTGGGCCGTGAAGATTCTCCTTTGCGTGTGAAAGCAAAGGGCGGGTGTTTCCTAGCAGAGAACCCGTACACAGGTCTAGGTGCCTCCGACGACCTTGCCTTGGATCATGAGAGTGTTGAATACATGATCAGGAAATCAGTAGATTCCCAGAGCCAGTGAGAGCCACCATCTTGAAGGAGGTTTCTGTGGTCCTGGTGGAGGCCGTGGAAAGGCCTGAGCTCCCACCAGAGGAGGCAGCTCTCAGAACTGGGTGCTTTCAGCTTCTGGACTCTGCTTCCTTCCTGTGGGCTGTGCCTGACACTCGCTGCCAAAGTTTGTTTTCTTTGAGCTGGGTTTATCTGGAGTGGCCATGCTCCAGGGGCTGACCTTTTCTTTCTTCGGATGTGTTAATATCATGGATTAAGCTCTGTAGTTGGTCTCAGTCCAGTGGCTAGTTCAACAGACCTAGGAATGTTAGCACCATTAGCTCAGGGCCTGCACAGGGTTCTGTTCCTTTATCTGCGCTCTGCATTTGGAGACTCGGGCGGGCGCACCTCACTGTTGCCCCTTTTACTCAGAGGTTAAAACCTAGATGTGGCCATAATTGTTCTGACCTGCGTGGTCATGATTCTCTGTACTATTTAATGAAATAATCCACAGTCTTTATCCTCCCAATAATCTTAAGTGGATCTCTTTTGTGCCTCACGGTTGTTGAAGCTTCGTGATCTCAACGGCGTAAACTATTCTAGCAACAGGAAAAGATGTGGGGGCCTGGGAAGATGTCTCGGTTTATAAAAACATTTGCCTTCAAGCTGGATAGCTTGAAGACCTCAGTTTGGATCCCCAGCATCCGTCTGAAGGTGAATGGGTTCTGTAGTATACTAACCTGTAATCTGACCCCTGGGGGGGCAGAGGCAGGATGATCCCTGGAGTTTATTGGCCAGTTTAGCCAAGTCAGGGAGCTCTGCATTCAGTGAGAGACCCTGTCTCATAAACAATAAGGTGGAGAAGTGACTCAGGAGAACCCTGGAAGTGGGCCTCTGTCTTCCCTGTATGTATGTATGCATGTATGCATGTACACAGACGTGCATATGCACACACCGTATACACAGAGAGAAAACAGACAAAAATAGCGTGGCGTTTCCAGCTTCTTTTCACTTACACTATGTGATGTGCCTAGCAAAGATAAATTCACCACGCGGTTTGAAGAGTCCTGGTGAAACACTGGCCACTGCCATCCAGCTGAGGCCGGAAGACTAATAAGTCGTGACCAAGCATCTGTCCTTAAGAAACAGACTTTTGCCATTAGTAAAATCTTTTAGTACAGTTAATCTTACCTGGAGGTTAAAGGTAGACAGACATTCCTGTTATTGCTATAAATGTTCCCACGTTGCTGGCAAGAGCTCTTAATGAAAGCTAGCCACCATAAATGATGGAAATTGCTTTTTTGAAACAAAGAGAAAACCCATGCTGAGCTGTGAAATTCTGTATGCATTTCAAAATGAGAGAGAAGAAAGGGAATAGAAGTTGCTGATTGTTTTTTCTTCAAAATCTTGCCAGTCTTACACCAAGGAGCAGAGACCATGAAAGGGAAGCTGAGCGGCTCTTCTCTTGCCTGAAGTGAAAAAGTCTGAGGAGTCAACTGGCAACAGAAGGCAGGGGAACGCTGGGGAGTTTAGTTTGCTCTTTAATTACAAAAATAAAGTGAGAGGGACAGCCCACAAAGTTTAAGATTAGAGGACAGCGTTGTCACCAATGTGTGCTCTTGCTCAGACTCACACGATGAAAGAGAGAGAGAGTGCCGATGTTGTGATTTCCCACTTTCAAATTCATAAGGAGATCCGCGCTGGTTTCTTTACTGATTGTTTTAAGGTAGGCAAGACAATAGACTTACACATAATCTGGTAGGCTTTTCCTCTCTTATTTTGTTAAATATGTAAAGAAACGTATAGATAATAAAATAGGATCTATCTACTCACTTGGCCTATCAATGCTTATCAGCTTTTTTAGTCTCCCTCCTAAAACTGAAATCAGCTTTTGAACATTATTTCTAATATTTGCCATATTACAAATAGAAAGAGTAACTATTAGAATATCCAATTCATTTTAAATAGCAATCATAGATTCTTTGCATGTTTTTTTGAATGCTATTTGTATGAAAATGTCTACATTTACTTCAGCAAAGAAGTCAACAACAAGACGCGCATTGGTCTGAACTGATGAAAATATCTTTACTGTCTAGTCTGACGATAGCTCAGTGGATTCTGATATCTGTTTCTGCCTCTTTTGTTGACACTGATGATGAAAATCAAATGAGTGTGTAGTTGGAAACAGAAGGCGAATGTTACTGGTCTCTTGCTTCTGTTAACTCTGAAAGCTCGGCTTTAAGGCTCCACCAAAAGTCAACAAATGACAGAACCCTCGGGAGTCCCTGAGCGGTGGCATCTGAAACCTGGGGACACCGAGCTTCCGTGCTCCCTTATGTTAATCTGTCTTAGACTGCGGTGGTCTTTTACCCATGTCTGATTTTACTGTATCATGTGTTGATTGGAAAAATACAGGTCCACTGAATCCTGCAGCCCTCCCTATTGTAGATAGACATCCTTATCGCGAACTCGAGGCTCCTTAGTACATCTCTGCTACCTCAGAAAGCATTTCATCCTTGAGCGCCTGTCAAACCCACAGCAGCAGATACGACCTTTTCAAGTTTATGCTTTCTATTTGAAAGCTTGCATTTTGTCATCGATGAAGAACACTGCCAGCTATTTGTGTGTGTGTGTGTGTGTGTGTGTGTGTGTGTGTGTGTGTGTATGTGAAATGACAGACTTCATTTGATTGACAAAAAAACAGCTAAATACCAAATCTGAATAAGCAGTGTCAGGGTGCAGTTCAAGGGGAAAGTGATGTTCAGGGAAGACAGACAGGACAGCTCACACACCAGCTGCCTTAGTATCTTCCAGACCCCAGGCCCTCTTCCGTCAGCACCAGCAGCACATGCGCACCCTTGCCCCCAAGGTACTGTATTATTAAACCAGTGTTCCAGAGTTGTTTCCGCTAAAAGGACTTCATGCAGGATATTCTCGAGACACTAACCAGCTTTCCTCCCTGTAATAATGTGGTATAAAGAATACAAGGGCCACTCTCCTGATGCAGGCCATAGGCTTACCCAACACTCAGGTACCAACCGCAGACTTCACGAGTGAAAAGGACAGACAGGCCAGAGTATTGCCTTTGATCTCAGTATCCCAGAGCAGCCTTTGGTGGCCCTAGAGACCTTCAGCCATGTTTTGGGCTGCATTCCAGGCTTGACAAGTATTGACATTTTACCTGGCTTGCCTCAATTTTTTTTTCCGAGAAACGATTACTGGGGATTCATCTGCAACCTCTGGCATTCGGCCTCAGTGTGGCAGTTGTCTTTCCAATACGTAGATTTGGGTTTCCTCCATGTATGTAACCCCCTGCTACACTATCTTTTGTTTTAATATTTTAAGAAATTATATATAAAACAGGAGAGACATCTCAGCAATTGAAAATGTGTTCTCTCCTGCAGAGGACTGGACATTCATTCCAGCACCAATATCAGCCGCTTACAACCGCCTGTCGGTCCAGCTGTGTGGTATCTGATGCCACCTTCTGGACTTAATGGGCACTGCAATCACGTGCATAGACCTATTTATAAAACCAGACATGTACACATAATTTGAAGAATAAATAAAAATAAATGTTTACATCAATGATGCCTTTTCTGTGTATTTACGTTTACCAAGATCTTTTAGGTTTAACGTGATGTCATTACACCTTCCAGAGAGGCCTGTTGTAGTGTTTCCGTTGTTCCTGCTAGGTGGCTTTGGAGTCTTTGTTCCCAGGTTAATATGCGTCTTTGTGGTTTCTGACTTTCACTGTTATGACTATTTCCTTAAACAAGATCTCTCTGGGTTCTCAATTTTTCTCCAGATTTTCTTTGATGTGGCCTTCCTGCTTTACATCCTGGTGTAGTTCTAACCTCTCACTCTTTCTGGGGGACGTTTGGACACATGCGTCAAAAACTTTAAAGACAGCAAAATTTTGGTCTAGAAATTCTCTTTCTGAAAGTTCCTCACACGGGGCATTTGGACATCAGGGATGAATACGAAGATCAGCATACAGTTGTATATACGTGCCATTGCTGATAGAAACAGAACACCCAGAGACCAGCCTCGTGTGTTTGGTTGTTTGTTGCAATTTTGTTTACATACTGAGGGAGAAGCCAGGCTCCTGATACATGCCAGGGACATGCTCTGTCATTTAGCCACAACAGCAGTTCTTTATAGTTTACTCTGAAGTGGGGTCTTCTTAGTTGTCCACTCTGGCCTTAAGTGAATTCTACAGAGTCTTGAACTTCAGCCTCAACCTCCTGAGTCGCTTGAATTATAGGCCTGAACTAGTAGGCCAGGACAGATCTCTAAAGATAAGTGATTACCAGCGTACGTTATGCTATCTTTTAATACATAACTGCTCTTATTTTATATCCTGATTTTACTTAAATGATAGGTTTTATACAACTATATTTATTGGCATGGGTGATAAGAATATAAGTGATTTTTATTTTTGCATTTTCCCTTCATCTACTTTATTATAGAAAAATACGTTAGTACAAAAAAGAAGAAAGGAAAGTTGGATGATATATCTTGAAACCTCATCTCAAATTAAATGTCAGGTCAGGCCAGTACAGAAGAGCAGCTGCCACTTGTGATACAGTAGTCATGCGGGAACTCAGTCCCTCCAGAGATGGCTCAGTGGGACCTGGAGCTGTGATACATTGACCCCGCAGGGTAGCAAATGCTGAAGTACACACAGCCGCTGATTTGATCTGATGTCTGCCCTGAGAGAAACTAGAGTCCCGCAGTTTTGAATAAGCAGCAAGCCGCCGACCGACCGGCCACAGCTGGACAGTTCTGATGGAGCCTCTGTTCCCGGCAACCTCCTTGACCACATGCCAAGGATAAAGATACACTTTCGCCCAAATACCTGGCCCAGAATTTTTCTTCTCCTCAGCCTTCCTGCTTCAAACACTTCTTTCTTCTCTCATGCTCTGGGCTTTGGCAGGCATCCCTGAGCAAAAGACAAACCCTGCGTGGCAGGTAGCTCGAGTGTGCTAGCTCAGCTCACCACCCCCTCCCTCCCCTCTCTATCAACCGGGCCATTTCCTCCCTGGAGCAGAGCTGCTGAGATTTGTGCGTCGGGCTCTTATGTGAGATGGCACCCCGAAACTCTGGACCTTTAAAAGTCACGTATTAAGTCCTCACATAGTGCAGAAGCTTCTGGTACATGAGCAACACCATCAGCAATTTAGTGTCACCGGAAAGAGCCAGCACAAGGGGCGAAAGAACATGCCCGAATCACTGGAATTTGGAACTCAAACAGCACTGCCTTTAAGAACACTGGGAGGCTCGGTGGCAGAGGTGGTGGATCTGACGACAGTATCACAGACAGTATTTCTAATAGTAGTGATTGTAGAATGGCTGTAACAGTGTAGGAATGGTGGTGAACAATTAAATAACCAGTAACTGTTTTGACTTCCATATCATGACAGAATTCTTGGACATGGGCTTGCCAGGAAAGAGTCAAGACTTGGGGTTCAGCATTGGGGAGGCGATTCGTTGGCGAAAGTGCTGGGCCCACAAGTGTGAAGGCCAGAGTTCAGATCTTCAGAAACCCACATCACCACTGGGTGGTTATGGCGGCTGGCTTACAGTGGATCCCTGAGCAAACTGGACAGCAAGGCATTCTATAGGGATGGACTCTGGGCATAATGAAGAAACCTACCAATAAAAGGTTTAAAATGATAGAGGGTGGTTATCACTGACAACTGCATATACACACATACTTGCAAATGCATATACATGGACAATACAGGGACACACACACACAAATATATATACATATATATACATATATATATATATATATATATATATATATATATATATATATATATATATATATGGAGGGGGAGATCTGAGGGGCAAGTGCCACAGAAAGCCACGAGTTTGAAAATGGTTTTTTAGTGTTATATTTTTCAGTAACTGGGCCTGGAGACATGGCTCAGTGGTTAAGAGCACTGGCTGCTCTTCCAGAGGTCCTGAGTTCGATTCCCAGCACCCATATGGCAACTTACAATTGTCTATGGGATCGGATGCCCTTTTCTGGCCTGCAGATGTACGTACAAACAAAATATCAATTTACATTTTCAGTAACTGTCCCATACCTTACAATCGAGCAGAAGTTGCTTGCTTCCCTCCTATTGGTATTATTTGTCTTTGGCTAATAGTTTGAGCCAAGCCATTTTTATAGCCCTGAATATTATCAAAAGGGTTTTTATTGCTCAATATAACTACTCTCTTTCTCAACCTATTGCATTCATCCTGCCTTGAGAGGCCAAGTGTAAACTGGAGTCTAGATGAAAGGGATGTTTTCTTTTTTCTAAAAAGCCCATTTGTGTTTTTCCTTTTTGTGTTAAATTATGAATACAGTAATTGGTAGCTAATGAGGTATAAGTGCTGTGCTCTCAGACGTTCTGGGTTGTTCGTGTCTCTGCAACCGTCTTCATCTGCCCTTGATTTTTCAAATACCAGACCTATAATTATGCCAACATCCATCCACGCCAGAGAACATTTTGCATTTCCTTATTGCTACCTACAGAGACTAAGGCTGTAGTAAATGCTGGACTTGAAAAAAAACTAATTTTAACCCCATTTTTTTGGGGGGGGCAACTCAATAAGATCAAATTGGAGGCATCTGAATCACAGATTTGAAAGGTCGTAGAAATACCTCCAAAGCGTCTGGACTGGGTGGCTAGCCGGCTCTAGTGCCAACAGGTTTTGCAGACCAAGTAGCTGACCATGAAATAGATGTCGAGTTGAGATGGCCTTGATGGCACCAGGGTCTGATGCCCAGCCTCGCTTCTCTCGGTGGTGCTCGATCTGTGTATCATGCCTTAAACTCTTCCGTTGCTGGCAGGGGTGTGTGTCATGAGCTTCTAGAGTTCAG
This sequence comes from Microtus pennsylvanicus, assembly GCF_037038515.1. Lineage (NCBI taxonomy): Eukaryota > Metazoa > Chordata > Mammalia > Rodentia > Cricetidae > Microtus > Microtus pennsylvanicus. The sequence continues at coordinate 70,514,756 of NC_134588.1, forward strand.
TTTATATTCCCTTTGTGTGGTGCTCTCAGGACAGTGTTCTTGCACGGATGCTTTGCCACGGCAAATCTGCACTCACACCTGAGGTAGGATGGCAGATACATTTTGTTTTCGTACGGGAGAAAAAAAAATCTTGGCCCGAGGTTTGTGTTGAAAATGCCCGTCTTTGTTTGCAGGCAGGTGCTAATCTTTCTAAAAATGTCCCTCACTCTGAAGGACAGCCAAGAGGCAGCACCTTGTTAGAACCTTGGGTTCAGATTGCAAACGTGTTTGGCTAGCTCCCTGTTGAGGTTCAAATTCTCCTGGAATTATTTTAAATATTTGTGCAGAAGCACTGATGAGTTTACTAGCTTGCTCCTCATGACCACCTGCTAATGAGTGCCCTAGCTGATGGCAGTTAGCTCTCAGGCTCCTCTAAACACCCAGCAAACGTGATTTGCTTCAGTGTTGGACATTGTCATGGGAGCTCCCTGCCTTAGGACTAGGAAATGGGTTGAGACTGATTGAGTTCTTTCAGTGGAAGAGCTGGAAAGCTTTACTAGTAGAAAAATTGTTGTCTGTATGGGGCTGGGGCTGGTCCTGTCTGTATGGGGCTGGAGCTGGTCCTTTCTGCATGGGGCTGGGGCTGGTCCTGTCTGTATGGGGCTTGAGCTGGTCCTGTCTGTGTGGGGCTGGAGTTGGTCCTGTCTGTGTGGGGCTGGAGCTGGTCCTGTCTGTATGGGGCTGGAGCTGGTCTTGTCTGTATGGGGCTGGAGCTGGTCCTGTCTGTATGGGGTTTGAGCTGGTCCTCTCTGTGTGGGGCTGGAGCTGGTCTTGTCTCTGTGGGGCTGAAGCAGGTCTTGTCTGTGTGTGATTGGAGCTTTGACTATAAATTTCCCCCACAGGCTACTCTGGGGTATGGATGCTATTTCAAACTAGTCTTCAGCCCTTCCCATGTGCAGACTCAGTGCTCACAATCTTCCAGAACACCGTCTCTTTGTCTGACAGGTCTTATTCTACTTCCTTAAGACTGACGGAAACTTGCTCTAAGTGGTCTAGCAGTACCTGTTTTAAAATACATGGTCAGCCTTCTTCCTACATAAATCTGAACTCTATTGGCAATATTGGCTTCTGAGTTTTGGGACAAGATATGAAATGCATCATTTTTCATTTCTTTTTTATATGTCCTAAATCAGTGTTTTGATTTACAGTTGTACTTAAGAATAGCAAAGAAGGAAAGATTGATGAATTTAAAAATGGGATTCAACCGAATGTTCAGCGGTGTTTATGTCTGTTATTGATAACCAGCCACACAGTATCACAGCTTTTGTTTATGAGTCATTTGTATTTATTGCATAGACTCAGTTCCAGCCATAATTTTAACTGTGAAACTTTGGGGTTTGAGATGCGAACTGATGTAAAGCTATTTGAATAATTGGGCAGATTCTCTGGTCCTTTTCCTTTACTTTGAGGACACATGTCTGATGATTCAACTACAGAGGTTTTAATGTCAGAGCCCCAAAACCTGAGCACACATCATTGCTGCGTACAGATCAACTGAGAGGATCTAGTGCAGGCCATTCAGATGACAGTGACGTGTTCCTCCGCTGTGACCCCAAAGAGGAGGCTCTCAAGCCCTTCTTCTCCTTTCTCTCTATGACCTGCCTCCAGAAGCACCAGTTAGCACCATAGTGAGCACCCCTAGCTGGGGACTGAGGTGACATCTCACTTCTTGGATGTCATCTCATGGAAGAGGAAGAGCTCACAAGGTAGACCACTGTGGCATTTTATCCTCACAGGGAACTCGGTGTTTTCGCCTTTGCCCAAGGACCCAGATCACCCAGGAGAGGGAGCCATGCTGGTGTCTGGGTCCCACCCCCCTGAGATTCTGGTGTTGCTGGTCTGAAGAATGGGCCCGGCTTGGGATTGTGAAAGTTGCCTACTGACTTTAAGAGATGTCTGTGACTGAGAACCAAGGTGAGAAATGAAGTGTGTATGTGTGTGTGTGTGTGTGTGTGTGTGTGTGTGTGTGTAAAATTTAATTCACAAGCACTACTGCTCGGCTATTTAAAGTGTACATTTCAATGTATAAAAGTATACAATTCAATGTATATATTCACGGACTTGTGTTGCCATCACCACTGTGTTTTCTTCGTTCCCCCAAAGAAATCTAAGATGTCACTTTCCACCGTGCTTCCAGCCCTAGGCAACTCCTAATTTATTTCATGTCACCATAGATTGGCCTGCTATGGGTATCAGGTGGAGTGAAATCTCGTTACCCAACATTTTGTTTGCCGACTCACCAGTGGGTGGGAATCTGAGTGGTTCTGCTTTGGAGTTGTTCTGCATGCTGCTGCGGCAAACACTGGGTGCAAGTCTGTGTGGACGTACACTTCTATTAATCCTGGCTGTTACATCACGAACTGAAGGAGCTGAGATACTAACAGCACATTTTGCTTCTAAGGTATTGCCTGACTGTTTCCCCCAAACAACCACACAATTTAGATTCTTGTCAGCAACATGTGAGGGTTCCAAGCCCTCCACATCCTTGCCAATACTTGTTTTTATCTGTCTTTTTCATGGTGGCCATCCTAGTGGGTATAAAACTGTTCCACCATTTTAATTTTAAGTGGACTTTTCCTCATATGGATGCTGCTGCGGGTTTTAATATGCCTTTAAATGTGCGTTTCTGGTTCTTTGCTGTTTCTGTGGTAAAACACCTGACAAGAGAGAAAGGTCACCCGCTGTGGTGGCACACGCCTTTAATTTCCGATCTCAACAGACAGAAGTGGATTATTTGTTCTTTTGATGACCAGTTGCTTGAGTTCTTTGTATATTTTGGAGATCAGCCCTTTGTCCGATGTGGGGTTGGTGAAGATCTTTTCCCATTCTGTAGGCTGCTGTTTTGTCTTGTTGACCATCTCCTTTGCTTTACAGAAGTTTCTCAGTTTCAAGAGATCCCATTTATTAATTGCTTCTCTCAGTGTCTGTGATACTGAGGTTATATTTAGGAAGTGATCTCCTGTGCCAATGAGTTCAAGTGTACTTTCCACTTTCTCTTCTATGAGTTTCAGTGGGGTTGGCTTTATGTTGAGGTTTTTGATCCATTTGGACTTGAGTTTTGTGCATGGCGATAGATACGGATCTATTTTCATTTTCTTACATATTGATATTCAGTTATGCCAACATCAATTGTTGAGTATGCTTTTTTCCATTTTATATTTTTTTGCTTCTTGGTCAAAAATCAGGTGTTCAAAGATATGTGGATCTATATCCGGGTCTTGGATTCAGTTCCATTGGTCCTCCTGTCTGTTTTTATGCCAATACCAGGCTGTTTTCAGTACTATAGCTTTGTAGTAGAGTTTGAAGTAAGGGATTGTGATTCCTCCAGAAGTTCCCTTATTGTACAGGATTGTTTGGCTATCCTGGCCTGTTTTGTTTTGTTTTGTTTTTTCATATAAAGTTGAGTATTGTTCTTTCAAGTTCTGTGAAGAACTTTGCTGTGATTTTGATGGGCATTGCATTTAATCTGTAGGTTGCTTTTGGTAAGATTTCCATTTTTACTATGTTAATTCTATCTACCGACGACCATGGGAAATCTTTCCATTTTCTGGTGTCTTCTTCAGTTTCTTTCTTCAAAAATTTAAAGTTCTTGTCATACAGATCTTCTACTTGTTTGGTTAGAGCTACTCTAAGATGTTATTTGTGGCTATTGTGAAGGGTGATGTTTCTCTGATTTTTTTCTTCAGCCCATTTATCATCTGTATAAAGGAGGGCTACTGATTTTTTTTCAGTTAATCTTCTATCCTGCTACATTACTGAAGGTGTTTATGAGTTGTAGGAGTTCCTTGGTAGGATTTTTGGGCTGACTTACGTAAACTACCACATTATCAGGAGTACAGACCTAAACAGAGAACTGTTAACAGACAATCTAAAATGACTGAAGGGCACTTAAGGAAATGTTCAACATCCTTAGTCATCAGAGAAATGCAAATCAAAACAACTCTGAGATTCCATCTTACACCTGTCAGAATGACCAAGATCAAAAACCCTGATGACAGCTTATGCTGGAGAGAATATGGGATAAAGTGAATACTTTTGCATTGCTGGTGGGAATGCAAGCTGGTAGAGCTGCTTTGAAAACCTGTATGGTGATTTCTCAAAAAATTAGAAAACAACTTTCCTCAAGACTCAGCAATACCACTTTGGGTATACGCAAAGGATGTTCAATTGTGCCACAAGGACATGTTCATAGCAACATTGTTTGTCATAGCCCGAACCTGGAAACAACCTAAATGCCCCTTGACTGGAAAATGATAAGAAAAATGTGGTACATTTACACAATGGAATACTACACTACAGAGAAAAATAATGGCATCTTGAATTTTGCAGGCAAATGAATGGAGCTAGGAAACATCATATTTAGTGAAGTAGCCCAGACTCAGAAAGACAATTATCACATGTACTCACACATAAATGGTTTTTAATCATAAAACAAAGAAAACCAGCCCACAAATCACAATCCCAGAGAACATAGACAACAATGAGGATCCTAAGAGAGATATACATAAATCTAATCTTCATGGAAAGTAGAAAAAGACAAGATCTCCTGAGTAGATTGGGAGTATGGGGACCACTGGAGAGGGTAGAAGGGGAGGGGAGCAGAGAAAAAATATATAGCTCAAAAAAAAAAAAAAGAATCTGTGTTTCAGATACACATCTGTTGTGTCTGGTTTGTAAATCTATTCCTCAGTCCTTGGCTTTGTCTTTCCTTTCTTGCAGATGTGAACTGAAACACAGACATTTTTTTAATATTGACGAAGCCAAGTTTGTTCATATTAATATACTTGTACCTATTAGGTGTCATTCCTATAAAGGCGTTGGAAACCTCGAGGCTGGCTGCTTTATTCCTGCATTTTCTTCTAAGCAGCAACACTTACACAATGAATGAACTCAGCCATATTGGTCAGTTTAGTGCCTGTCCCCGTATTGTGTGAGAAGAGGCTCCATCTTTGCTCTTTGGCATGTGCACAGCTCTGTGTGAGGTTTTGCATAGCCACCTCAGCGACGGCTAGAGGCTACCTTGCTGAAGTCATCTGTTCTATGGACTTCCTGGGGGCACGACAGATGGGACGCTTATACTAGTTAATGATGAGCTAATTACCAGAGAGTTCCTATTTATTTTTTTCCCTCTCCCTGGGAGCCCTTAAACGCCATATACTTGGGATGACCCAAGAGCACATTTATACTTCTGGGAATGTTATGCAATTCTCTTCTGTTGAATGCTTATAAGCAGATCAACTGTGGCTCCAGGGGATCTTTGAGTGAAATACTGTCCAAAGAAAAAGGGTGCGTCACCCACCCTCAAGGCTCTGAGAGCTGTGGGAGCAGTAGGGAGGACGAGGAACCAAGCTTCTGCAAGTAAACAAGCCCCACCAGTCGGTCCCACTCTCTTGCCCCAACTTGGAAGCCGAGGGCTAGAAAAAAAAACGGTTGTTGTCCGTCACCCCTTCTTGTTAGCTTTAGAGTTCTCATTCTCAGGCAGAAAGGTTTGGTCTCTGTTGTTCGGGAAGTCTTGAGTAGACAGCGAGCTCCTGCCCCACCTATCACAGCCCCCACAGTGCTCTTTTCTCTGAAGGAACATGGCGCTGACTCTCTGTGGTCCCAGCCATCATCCACACATTGCTGCAGGACTTCAGTGGTTTCCAGTGTGTTGTTATCTGGCTTTCCCCCCTTCCCTTTAAGGGCTCATCTCTTTAATGTGGAAATGTAAAAACATCTACTGAAGACCATTGTAGGATCCATTGAAATAAAAGATTAAAAAAAAACTATTGGGAGTTCAATTCAATGTCCTATTCTTCTCCATTCCAAAACCAAAGGTGGGTGAATCCCCAGGTGCAAAGATCAGTCTTTAAAAAGAGTCTTGAATCTAAAGAGTTCAAAGGGCTCTTTAGGAAAGATGGAGGTTGGATTCGTGCATGGCCGCATCAGAGCCGTCTTCTCTCAGTCTGGCTTTTCCTTGGTCTGACTTAATGCTTAATTATCGGAAGCCTACAGGGTTTCATGGAGACATCCTGCTACCTCAAGAAGAAAATCATTACTACTCCCCATCACCGTGGTGGCTTCTCAGCCTGCCAGAAACTTACCCAGAAGCCACAAGCATTTGGCATCTCTCTCCTTTGGTCTGAATGGGCAGAGATGCAGTGAGGGGGGGGAGGCTGGAGAACACGTTCCTGGTCGTCTTCAATTCACTAGGTACAGCAGCGGTCGATTATGACCTTGGTGTATATAGCGAGGCTCCCAGGTGTCCCTAGAACTTGGTGGTGCGGATGTTTAAGGGCCACAGAGCTGAGCTTAAGCCCACACAGCACCAAATGGCTGTTCTGAGAGCTTGGTTATTTGGTGAGGGCATTTGTGTGACAGACAACTGGAGAGAGCCTTTCATACCCTGTGCGAGGCACTGTTCCAATGAAACTACCGTGAAGAGCCGTGGGAGGACCCAGTTCTTCCAATGACACTGCCTGTGAACTCCTTACGCTGCCTTTTCCTGATATACATTTGCTAGTCTTCTCTACCTGGAATGTTTTCCAAGCCAGTAAGCTAATAGATATGGGACAGTTTCAGTCCAACGACCATGTGTAGATTCCAGTGGTGGCATCTGATTTACATGTGTCCCCATGGAGTTAGCAACTCAGTAATTTGCTTCATCTTCATGTGGTAAAACTTGAAATAATAAATTTGAAGGTATGAGGACTTTTTAAAAATCCAAGAAGTTATTTAGCATTTATTTTCATTAGGCCATATCATTTTCTATATGTGTGTGTATGTGTGTATCTGTGTGTAGGTGTGAATGTGTGTCCATCCTTTAAAAGAAACCCTGTAAATAAAGCACAGATAATAAACTACTTACTCTCCATACCACAAGAGAATGGAAGTATATAGAAATTCCAAGTCAAGTATTTTTCAAATCTGTAAAAATCCTTCCTGAAATTTTGTCATTAATTTAAATCTGTAAGTTCCCATAACTGATAACTGTTCTTCATAAAACTACAAGTAATGTAAAGGTATCATATTTGATTTTGGGATGAAGTCAGTTATGACTTAAGACATTCAAATACACTCTGTAGTTTCTGATGAGTCTAGCCGACTTTCTAGAAAATAAAGGAAGTAAAAAGAAACCATAGACAATTATTTGAGGGTGACTGACGGCTGAATTTCAGGTTTATTAAGTCAAGCACATAATATTACTGTAGATTGGATTCTAGAGTTAATTCTCAAATAGTACAGAATTTTCTTTGGTCTGGGACAAAATATTCAACAACCGAAAAATGTACCAAAGTAACAAAGCGGAGGTTTCTGGTTTAAGGGAAACCTCCTGTGTAATGATGAGAGTCAAATGAGAAGATACTTGTGGCTGTGCTTTAGCAGTGGTGACACACTCCTCAGGGGCCCGCATGAGGGCACAGAGCTCAGCTGCCAGGAATCGCATTCGGTAGTCTCTGTGTGTGCACGCCAACTCCCCAGAGCCTCTCTGTGCAAAGTACAAATCTTCTCTGTGCTCCAACACCACACCTCAAAAGCACGGGTGCCGGTATTCCCCTTACCTCCATGAACCAGCAGAATTCTCCAGATACCAAATGCCTGGCCCTCAGAAGGGGCTTTGGGTGATATGGATGGTGGTGGTGCTGATGACAGTCAGATACCAGTAGTCCCCTTACCTCTGTGAACCAGAAGAATTCTCCAGACACCAAATGCCTGGCACACAGAAGGGGCTTTGGGTGATATGGATGATGGCGATGCTTGTTGTAATAGGAGCGGCAGGGCTGCACTGTATTCTTTTAATCACTGCTTGGCCCATTTCTATCTAGCCTCTTCTAGGCTAACTCTCACACCTGGACTAGCCCATTTCTTGCTGTAGCCCACGAGGTGGCTTACCAGGGAGATTCCAGCCTACGTCCATCCTTGGTCGGAGCTTCATCGCATGTGTCTGCCTGGGAGCGGGGAGCATGGCGTTTCTGAGCTCACTTCCTCTTCCTCCCAGCATTCTGTTCTGTTTACTCCTCCCACCTATGTTTTAACCTATCAGGGCCAAGCAGTTTCTTTATTGCTTAACCAATGAAATCAACAGATTGATATATGACACTCCCACATCAGATGCTAATGACTATAACGACGGTGATGAGACCATGATGAGTTGATTATGATATGATGGTGACAGCCATGGTGAGGCTGAGGTGATGACGGCAATGATGATGATGATAATTAAAGTGACAATGGTGATATTGCATGAGGATGAGATGATGGTGATATAAATATGATTCTGTTTATTTTGCCATGGTGATGATGGTGGCATAATAATGATGGTGAAATATGATACAAATGTATTTGGGAAAATGAGAAAACAAGAGAGAAAGGTGTTGGGTTTTGAAAATGGGAAATGGGCCAGCGTACCCAATCAGCTCAAAAAGGAATAAACAGAATATCAGAAACAAAATAGTTTTGGAATTAGAGTGGAATATGCTTAGATCACAAATATGTTAAAAGGGGAGGTGACTGTTTTGATACTGCCTGAAATATTAAGAACAACACTTGGCATGGCTTAAAAGTGCAATATTTTAGCTGAGTGCAACAGCACATGCTTATCATCCTAGCATTTGGAAAGTTGATGCGGGAGGATTGAATGCTTGAGACCAGACTTAGCGATATAGCAATTTCCAATCTAGCTGGGATCTGAGCAAAACTGATAGAATGAATATTAATAAAAATGCATAGGAAAAGGAAAGGCAGAAATGTCTTCTTATACAATCAATCATTGCATGTATACATGGGGCCATGAAGCCGTGAGGATGCCAGCATGAGGATGCTACGCCAAACTTAGCAGGAAATCATTGTTTCCAGATTTAAAAGCAAGAACTAGGAAAGTTATAAAATAATGATGTAGAATAATAAACATTTTATTGCCGCAGATATGAAGTGATGGCACTGTGGAAGGACCGTACGTAAAAGCCTGGCTCCAAACAGAAGGGGACATTGGGACATTTGTCCAAAGGGAACCATAGTTGTTCATTTATGCTTTTCTGATACTGGACCATTCATTTCCTAAGATAGTGCCAAGGCTTCCATGCTAAGTAGCCAGAGCTGCCTAGGCCTTTCTTTGGGAGCTGTGACACATTTCCTACGGGCTAACCAAAAGCCTACAAACAGCCTTGCCCCAACCGGAAGCTTACCTGATAATGCGCCCGAGCTCTGTGCATTCCCTGCCCAGCCTGACGATGCGCCTGACCTCTGTCCGAGATACACCCCCACTCTTAGCTACTGCAACTGCTTCAGGCCAAGGAGCAACCTCCCGAAAGCCTCATCTTTGCTGCGCTAGCAGCAGGTGAAAATTCTCTACAGGGCTGCCTCAGATCTGCCAAGATCCTCCCAGCAGCAATACTCGGCAGACACCCAGGCTGTGTGTTCTTCATGCTAAAAATGAAGAATTGGGGGCAATATTCTTACTATAATTTTCTTAATTCCATAGGTTTAAAATTTACACACACACACACACACATACATATATATTCAGAGAAATGATTGGGGAGGCAGCTGGGCATCAAGCCGAGAAACTAAAAACAGACTGTACCCTGAGCTGGCTGCATAACACTTGGTATTTTGATTCCTGGGCCTGAGGATTCAGAACATAAAGCAAAGCTACAGGTGATGGCCCATCCAGTTTCTTGCGAGACATGCAGAGGAGGGCTGGGTGTTCAGCCATTTTTAGTGAGAAGGCGTTACAGAAACGATTAGAATAATAAGATAATAGAAAGCTAACTGTAGCATTTTCCAAGTTCTGGGACTTCTTTTGTGAGGCTGGAACATTCAAGACCTAACCTGTCCTGCAGGCTGTCTCCAAAAATGGATATCCTATATAGTGATATCTCATATATCAATCAGCATATAAATCTGGCTGGACAGGCCACACCTGTGAGAAAACTTCACAGTTATCTCCGGCTACCTTTTACTCTAGGTAAAACCCCTGTTGATTCAATTCCATCACTGCTCCTGGCCACAGGCAGCAGGGCAAGGGTGCAGTTGCCTGCAGTGTGCACCATGGAGTGGATTCCTACTTGTTGAGTATTGCTTATGGCTGCGGCTGTTTTTATAAATCCTGCCAAAAAGCCTTCCATCCTCTCAGTGGAATATATCTGTCCCCTTGCTTGGGTTGGAATTGCCAAGCTTCTGGTGGAGGTTAGGATAAGGAGGCAAAGGGGCTCAAGGTCGGAAGTGAGTGTCTAGAAAGATCCTTGGGAAAACCTTTCCTTTCGAATCTCATTAGAGAACAATGGGTTGAAAACAAAGCACAGATCCTGACTGAGAATCTAAAAGGCACATTTCAGCATGAGTGAGTTTTTAAGAGCCTCAAAGAGGGGTTAGAATGAAATTCTGACAACTCCAACTACATCTCTTTCTGAAAGCATTGCTGCAGTAATGAAAGCTGAGGTGTCGGCAGTCACATATTATGCTGCCTAACAATACCTTATAATTTCGCCTCCGTGGGGCCTCTTGCCATTTTAGAATCGCAACACTGCATTGTGGCTGATTGCTTGACCGTAGCAATTACCTCAGCCGTTTACCAGCACGTGGGACGCATAGCCGAGATTTGCTGGCTTTGTTGATACCCCCTCGGAGCCAGGATATCAGTGAGTCCTACAGTGTGGGCTACATACTGCCCCTGGGCTCTACGCCATCACCAGAGACCCTGTTGATGGTTAAGCCCTAAGAATACCCTGATGGCCAGGCCTCCTGGAAGAAGAGCCTGGGTTCTTTGTGTGTGTTGAGAAGATATTGTCCCACATCCATAATGTCGTAGTCTCCTTTTGAATATTTTAGAGCCGATACAAAGTGGCTTCCTTTCAATTCTGTTCTCTTAGTAAGTTATATCTGAACAACTCTGGACGGGGCATTTTGGTAGGTGATGAGAGCTGCCAGACCCAGGCCACATCCATGGCATTCCTAGGAGAGTGAGGTATGAAGTCTTTGGTTTCCAAAGGTAGGAGCAGGCTTGGTCAAAGTGATAGCTGTCTCAAAATATATAACTAAATCTGGAATCAGCCATAGCTTACCAGCTTAGATGTTCTCTGAACTGGGCAGGTAAAGAACAGGGGTGAAAGACTGTGTGACAGCCCCGCAAGTGGACCTGGGCTCCCCAGTTCCAGACATGGGTGCCCTGTGCAAACATTGTCTGATTGTTGCCAGAGCCCCAGTTTTTTTTTTCAAGTGTTTTGAATGTTAGTAACTATTTCACGGTTTTTCCGCTGTGCCCTGTGACCGGCATAAAACTGTTCCTTGCCCTGTAGGCCACCGCTGGCTTCTGATGTGTGCTCTCATTAAACTCCACCCCATCTTCACTGCTGTTGGTTGCTACCGACCATCTCCATCCTCAGAGCAGATGGAGACAGAGGTCAGCCGTGCGTGAGTTTGCAGGGGAGTGGTCAGCCATGCAGCCATGCAGCCATGCGTGAGTTTGCAGGGGAGTGGTCTTGAGATCAGCGTCTCCCATAGGAAAGGGGAGGAAGTGGATTAGACAGAGATGCTACGATAGAGCCTCAGTGGAAGTCTCTCCCGGATTCCAAGTGGTCCCAACACTCACCTGTCTTGAGACTGCGCCTAAGTTGAATGATCAGCTGTCTTTTGCATCCTTGTATGAACAATTGTCTAGGTATGTGTGCCCTGGGAAGGAGCGTTCCTGAGGCTTCCCTCTGCTTCATCAGGACCAGCTGCCCTCCCAGGACTAGGAAACAGTCTTTCTCTTTGTCACAGTCATGCATGCCTGATCTGACATCATGTCACCACACAGTAGTTATTTTCCCTAGTCTCTGCCTGTCCCAGGGCTTGTCTCCATTCTGTGTCTCACTGACCTGTGTATCACCTGCTAAAGTTACTGCAATGGAGCCACTAAAGTCCTGAGGGATTCCTAAGCCTTTGGAATAGTCTCTGAGGTTTACTAGTGTGGTCCATAGCCTAGGTAGGGGTCACTTTCTAGGACACTATCCTCTTTGGTCCCCTTCCCAACCTACCTGATGTCTGGACACTACTGTCCTGTGTGGACAGAGGTGAGGAAGCAGAGGACCTTGGGAAAGTTAAGCACTCGGCCTGGTAACAAGAAGCTGTGGTCCTTGCTTTTGAACTCCAGGTGATCTGAAGCTGAACCCTGGTGTTTATCATTAAGTCAAGGCTGTCTGTTACTTGAAATTGATCTTGAAATGTATACAGCACAGGGTGATGTCAACCCCGGAAGGAGTTTTGTCTTTGAAAAGGGACACAATAGTTTCAGTTTAGGGGAAACACCAGCTGATGGCAAAGCCTGAGGTATGAGGACAAGAACATGATGGGAAGGGTCACATTTGGGAAACTAGACTGTAGTCCTCCTGTGGGCGACCTTCAGTGCCGAGCAGGGGAGTTGGGGCTTTCTTCTCTGCAGAAAGTCTGCAGCCAGGAAGGTGAGCTCTGTATTCTTAAATGGAACTCTGACTGTGACGGGTAGACGAAGAAGAAAAGAGGTTATAAGCAGGTAGGGAAGATGAGAGATGGCTGTCTTCTGGACACGGTCAGTGCGGTAAGAACAGGGAATGGAAGAAGGAAAGAGGGGAAGAGCCTCACAGGAGGAGGTGAAGACATGGCTTGGTGATTGTGTTGGCCCGAGTTTTGAGCTTTAGTAATGAGAACTTGGGAGGAAGACAGCAGGGAGAGAATTGTGATTATTAGAAATGGGTTAGATCGATATGTAAGAGCTAGCCAATAAGAGGCTGGAACTAATGGGCCAGGCAATGTTTAAAAGAATACAGTTTCCATGTAATTATTTCGGGTATAATGCTAGCCGTGCCGGCGGCCGGGTGCCGGGGACGCAGCCCCATGGCTCCTCCTATCACAACAGAGAATGTGTTTCAAACTGTGGAAATGACCTCTTCGTCCAGAGAGGCTCTGTGTCAGGACACACAGGAAGCTTTTTGTGGAAATTCACACAATATTCAGGAAAGCCGCCTAGGGTGAGGAGCCTGAATGCATGCATGCAACTGCAGACGGATGGGAGGGATCCATTTTGCTTTTTTTTTAAAGCTGTATTTGTTAGAGTGCACGCATGTGTGCATATGTGTGTGTGAATGTGTGTTTCACACATGTGTAGGTGAGAAGACAATTTGTAGGCACTGGATCTACCAAGCAGATCCTGAGGATCCAGCTTGGGTCCTTATGCATTGCATCAAGCGCCTTAAGCTGCCAACCCATCCTCTGGCCCTAAAGGCCGTCTCCAAAGGGCATACATATTGTATGCACTGTGCCATTTCGTATGAAAGAGCTGCCCATGAAACAGTTGTGTGAGATTTCAGCTTAGAGTAGATTTAGATATTTAGGATCGGGTGAAGGGTAAGATCAACTCAGGCGAGTTGTGTGGAAATTTTACAGAAGCTTCCTTGGGCCACTCCCATTTGGATGCAGGGCCCTGCCTCCCGGGGATGGCAGTGAACGCAGATGGTTCTAGTTGCCTCCATTACATCTTGGCTACCTGGTTCACTCGCTTTCCTGTTAAACCATTATCCAAGTTACTTAGTTCTATCTTGTTTGGAGTAGGTGTGGATTAGTACCTTTATCCTAATGACAAGATAATTCCAGGATCCGTGATAGCAAAGAGAAGTCCCAAATCTTTAGGGTTTAAAGTAGATCGTGCTGCACGAACAGCCAAAAGAAGCAATTCCTTAATGTCGAGAGATCGTATATTTGGACTCCTTTTACTCCTCCAACACACACACACACGTGTTTGCATGGGTGTGCATTGCCATGCACTTAATTTTCCCCCAGGAATATGTTAATGATTTGGGTGCTCCTCCAGAAAGAAGTAAGGAATCTCAAAGCCAAGGCTGGAAAGAAATTTGCTGCTGAAATTTTTAGAGTGCTTTTGTTCTCCCAAGTAGCAGGCTGGTGACCCGCTGTCTTTGCCTGAAGATTAATAAAAACTGAACATTTCTCATTACATGCTTGTTCTCCTGCAATTATTAATGAGGCCCATCTTTAGGACATCTGCAAAACATCGTTTGTAATAGAATTCTTGTTAGACCATAAAATTTGTATTAGACCTTGCAAATGACAACCAGGTTGTGCTGTTTTTCTTATTATACAGTCTCCTCTCCAGCACAGAGTCCCCTAACCCTGTAGAAACACTTGCAGCCTGCTTAACTTTTGTGTTAGCCAAAACATTACATTGTTACAGTTCATGTAACCTAACTGTCTGGTTCAGTGAGTTCTTACATGTATCTGTCCCCATGGAGACAATAGCCTGATACAATTTAGAACAGGCCCTGGCCCCTAGAAGGCACCCTCCTCTGACCTCTTCCAGCCTGCCCTCCACCTAGAACTAACCCCTTCTCCAGTGGCTGTGGCATGGGTCAGGGCAAATGGGGTTTGAGTGTGGCACTTCCATATCAATAAGCTTAAAATATACTCATTGGAGCGTGCTAGCGTACAAGGAAGTCCTCTTGGCTTCCTTCCAGAGGTCACTTGTATAAGAGGAACTGTTTCTAGTCCGGTGACAATCACAAATGGCACACTCTAGTTATACTATGGGAGGATTGTTCTGTGGCTGGATGATTTTATGTGTGTCTGTTCTCCAAAGGAGGCTCTGACTTTCATAGAAGCCAACCCCTACTGAATTGACCCTCCCCCTACTGTTCCTCTGGGATTCACCTGAATGACAGTGCTTTGTTCTATGTATGAACGACACTCCAATGTGTGCCGTGGCTTGTCTCCAACTTCAGAAGTTCTCGTAATTCTGAGAGTGGTCAATACAGAAGAAGGCAGAAGTTGATAAATAACCAGATGACTTTAATCTTTATGTAATAATAGCTCAGAGAAGGCAAAGGAAGCCAGTACAAAAAGGCCCTGTTTTCCTTCTATATAGAGAGCGCCCCCTATATAGCACTTTCTGGGGGTTCTGTATCAAATACAGACTTGCTCCTAATTAGGAACCCAAAGCGGAAGTCTTAAGAGTCATGTTTTCAGCCAGGTTCAGTGAGCAAAGGAGTACTCAGTGGCCATGCGTAATGGTGTCCAGAGCTGACTCAGTGGCCGTGCATGATGGTGGCCAGAGCAGCTGTGGTCCTCATCTCCAGGGAGACAATACTTAGACTAAAAAGGTTTCTAAGGACACATCAGGAGCTAAAGTAGGATCAGAGACCACAAAAGATCTTAAGTTATTCATTTCAAGAAATCTTCCTTAATTGCTGAGAATTTTCCTCCTTTGATGGCTGCTGGAGCTGGGAGTTTTATCAAGGGGAGGTTATCTGAGGTGAATTAGGTTAGAGAGATTCCTTTGTTCATTAATCACAATCAAGCGACAGTTTCCCACACATTGTTCCTTCTGTGAACAGACAATGACAGTGTGACTGGAGCTTCTGGGGGGACTTTCTCACACCTTTAATGAGAGAAAAGATGTGTCTTCTCTTGACTATACAAGCACTCAAAACTGCTTTACTCTGTACTTGAACTATGGTTGAATCAAACTTGCAAGAAAGAGAATTGTGTTAGCGGATAGATGTCAGCGCTAGCAATATGTCTTGGGACAGGAGATTGTGGCACAATTAATTGCCCTTAGAGACTAAAGAAAGTTTCTAACATATATAAAATTTCATCAAAAGAAAATAATAGCTTCTATGGGGGACTCTCTGTAATTATTCAGTATACCTAGACAATGTGCAGATAAATAATAAAAACTTATAAAACAGTTCCTTTCCTTGGCTCTAATCCCCAGGATGGAGAGGTAGTTGGATAGATGGATAAATAATGGATGGATAAAAAAGAGCCAGGTGGATAGACTGAGAGAGATGTAAAGTGTTTGATTGTTTGATGATTGATTGATTGATTAGGCAGACATTTCTCTGAGGATCCAGTGATAACCAAAAGTATATGTACATATATACTACCAACTTTCAGAGAGTTTATAATTCTCGAGAGAAAAATATATATTAATTGTACATGGGTAAATGCATAATTATGCATTAAGTACAAACAAAGTTATACGTGGGTTTTTGAGAGGAGGGCTGATTCTACTGAAGTCTGAAGGAGGAATGGAAAACTGAGGCAGACTGGGCAATGTTCCACACCAAGGCAAGAGTTTGTGGAAGAGCCTGTAGCAGAAGAACCAGGGCTCATCCAAGGCATGGAAGGAGCCCAGCATGGCTGAGCCCAGCGTGGCTGAGCCCAGCGTGGCTGAGCCCAGCATGGCTGAACAGGTGGCTGGTTGACATCCATTTGGGAGACTCGTGCAAAAGCGAGCATGGAAGACCTCGGGCATCAGTTGAATAAAAATGACTGGATTGCACTGTATTTTAGAAAGTAAATCTCATGTGATTATAAATGGATGAAAATGATAGGAATGGAAAAGCCGATACTCTGTTTCTTTGTTTCTCTGTTTTTAATATACAGGGATTCTATATTCATTCTCTCTCTCTCTTTGAGGTATACTTTCGAAAAGTGGGGTCATATTCCAGTCCTACCTGGAGTTCAGATTATCGTGTTATTGAAAGAGCAGTGTAGACCTGGCTTTTGATAGAGTGGCCCTGTGTCCTGGTTTTCTTCATAGCAGCCTCTCCTAGGAAGGAGACTGTACCCTAAGTGTGCCCTTGGGTTGGACGGATCAGGACTTCTGCACTAAGAGCTCTTGCTGTGGCTTTCCACAGCCGCTGCTGCCTTCCAAGTCTGCCCAGACCTGCCCTTTGCCCTTATAAGATCACGTATAAGGATTCCCCCAGATTCATTCAACCCTCCCAGAAAAGTGGCCACCCCAAGAACTGCTTGAGTTGTGCAAGGACAATGGGTTTGCACATTGCAGGTCTTTCTGTGAGTCCCGTTTATGCGCATTCTTTTACTAGATTATTTCTCTTCCTTTGTTTGAGCGTTGTTATATTATTTTCATGTTTGAATGACTTTAGAGGAAGGGAATTTTCACTGTGTGACTTTGGTGATAGTTATAGCTCCATATATCCTTTCTGAACCCAGTTTTCTTATCAGCGAAAGGAATTGCTACCCTTGCAGTCTTTCAGAAGCAAGGAAGATAATGTATTAGAAAGTGCGTTGTAGGTGCAGTTCTTGGTGGAATACACACTTAAACATAGTGAGTAGGGTCATGGCTCCTGAGTGCTTAAGTAGCAGCTTATTCCTAGGGGATATAAATACTTAGTGCTGCGAACAGAGAGACATGAGCATAAAAAGGACAAAGGGCAGGAAGGTGCAGAGCAGCGGTAGGGGTTGGCAGGCTTTGTAAAACACTGAAACCCATTGTATCCATTTCCCTTCCTACTTCTGTGATAGAACACTGCCGCAAACGCAGCTTCAGGAAGGAAGAGTTTACTTTGGCTTACAGCTCCAGAGGGGTAGAGTCCGCTGCAGCAGGAAGGCATGGTGGCAGCAAGGACATGAAGCCAGCCCAGCCCATTTTCATCCACGCACCACAGGGAGACAGAAAGGAAGCAGGAAGTGGGGCCGGATGGTAAATTCTCAAAGCCCAACTCCTGTGGTGGACTTTCTTAAGCAAAGCTCCACCTCCTAAGGGTTCTCTAACCTCCCCCAAATGGCACCACCAACTGGGGGCCAAGTATCCAAATATAAGAGCCTATGGCAGGGGGAGGGCATTTCTCATTCGCATCACCACATAGACTTACATCAAAACAGTGGGCTATGCAAAAAAGAAGAGAACAGACTTGGTGAGCTGGACTCACTCAAGAGGGTAGAAGGTAGACTTAGAGAATGGTGAAAGTCAGGCTATCTAGGCCTGACTGAGACATCAAGATTTGGTTGTGGAGCCTGGAGATATGGCTCAGAGGTTGAGAGCCCTGGCTGCTCTTTGGAAGGATCAAGGTTCAATTCTAGGCATTCACATAGAGGCTCACAACCATCTGTAACTCCAGTTGCAGAGGATCCAACACCCTCTTCTGGACTCCTTGAGCACCAGGCACTCAACATGGTACACAGACATAGACTCGGGCAAAACATGCATATACATAAATATGAAATAATTTGAAATGGTTCTGAGTGTAATGTGAAGTGTGGACTTGATGGTCAAATATTACCAGGAAAATTATACTTTATCTTATGGATATGAGAGTGGTGTGAAGGAAGGTGGCAAGAAAGCAGAAGGGGACCCGTACATCTGTTTTACCCAAGACAATTTAAATCGATTTTCCCAGATTTAAATCGATTTTCCCAGAAGCATTTGTAATCCTTCCCTTTCCCTCTTAATGCTTCCCACAGTGAAATGACGTTGATACTCTTTAGAATGTCTAAGTGACATTCACCAGGGTCAAGAAAGGCTACAGGCAAAGACCAAAGTCAATATATATAACCATAAAAAGAAGAGATAGAAATTCTGGTGGGTTCTGACACATTGAGTTGGAAGGAGCCATGTAGAACAGGGAATAAAGGCTGGAGTTAGGCTTCCCTGCTCAGGAAATTGGGTAATGGTGATGATAGCGAAATTAAAAGGGGGCCAGGGGAGAGCTGGAAATAGCATGGGTCAGGAAGACGAAGAATTGGTTTGCAGGAGGCAAGGAGAGACCAGGAAATAGCATGGGGTCAGGAAGATGAAGAATGGGTTTGCTGTGAACTCCTGAGATTTCAAAGCCAGTGAGATGCCAGGCCAGCTGCCCTTCATTGAGTTGTGGGTAGAGAGATCAAGAGCCCACACCTTGTTTATGAACAGTTCAGTCGCTCAGCTCTGCAGTGTAGGGCAGGAGGGAGATTAAAAGCTGACTTGCTGAGCCACGCCTCCATGCTGCTGGGTTCATCCCAGAATCCTTGTGCTGAGTAAGGATTGCCTTCTGAGTACCTTCTGTTCCTGGAAGGGGGAAAATGGCCTAGACAATGCAAATTGATTATACATCGAAGTCCTGTGCATGGCAGCCCTCAACCCTCTCCATGTCCAGACCTCTGAGTCAGGTGTTTCCCTTGGCTTTTTTTTTTGTACCTAGTTGTTAAGACATAGTTATATTTGTATTATGGAATGTGGGGAAGTTGTTTAATCTTCTTTATGCTTGTCCTTCACACCGTAAATTTTATCTTAATGTAATCATTTATAAAAAGACAACTAAGAGAAAAAAATCTCTATAGTAAATTATTTATGAGTAATACTTATAAATAGGAAAAAAGTAAATCGCTCACAGTTGTTAGTTCTTAGATTTCCTCGTGTCTCCAGGAAGCCTGTGTCAATCACTCTCTTTCTGCAGACAAAAGGCTCAGTGGCCCATATCCTACTCACTTGCAAGGTCATCAGACAGGCTCCAAAGCTACAAAGAAACCCTGGCTCACAAAACCAAAGGAAAAAAGAAAATAGATCCCCAAGACAGTTACAGTTTCCCCAGGCTTGCCTTCACCTGTGTTTCTGGTTTCTACTCCCGAGAGCTAATATAGCAGGCTCTCTCTGCCACAGCTACTCCCGAGAGCTGATATAGCAGGCTCTCTCTGCCACAGCTACTCCCGAGAGCTAATATAGCAGGCTCTCTCTGCCACAGCTACTCCAGAGAGCTAAGATAGCAGGCTCTCTCTACCACAGTAGAACGGCCTCACTAAACCAGACAGTCTAAGAACAATTCAGGAGCTACCTTCAGACCTAATTCACTCACTGTGGCATTCTTGGTGACTGTAACAGAGATAGCCGATCAGCCAGGAGATAAAGTTTGATTACAGTTATCCCAGCAGTTACCCGGTATTTTCTCCTTTGTGTTCACATTAGTTCTAAGACATCATTAGTGAGTTTAAGTATTAAAGAGTAGAAAGAGTGTGGTTTGTTCCAAACCTTTAAGAGGCATGTTAATTCCCTCCTCCAGTTTATCTTGTAATTTACAGTGAGGTTCTTTGGACCCCACGTTACTTGAAAAAGGAGTGGGTGTAAATTCAACTTTGTAGACAAGAGGAGGAAAACAATGCCCAGAGAATCAGCAAATTTGGACTTTAAGAGGCCACATGAGCTTTTTCCAAACTTTGTCAGGAGATCCCCAAATTTCTAATCTCAAGTCCTTTCCTTCTTGGCTTACACAAGTCACTCCTAAATTAGCATTAACTTGTTATCTAGCTGGTTTTCAAAGTCTCCAATTTTGAGGCCTCATGGAATTTTCAGCCTGAAAGTCTTCTTTTCCCATGTTCAGGGACAGGGGAAGATGGGTCCATGATTATACGGCTTTCTAGCAAGGAACTGAGGCTGTCAGGAGTGAATTCTCTAGCGGAGAGGTTCTATTCACCTTGAGTACGACACCTGAGCACCCAAAGTCCCATCCATCAGGACTGTGCTCCTGCTTAGGAACCTAGACCTTCTGAATCTTAACATACCTGGATCCCAAAGTCCTTTTGACAAGACTGAGTCTGAAGATGTCAGTGTGTCACTATGACCACGTCTCTTTCCCCATCTATTATGCAGACTTATTATATCATGTATATGTTATGGCTAATAGACCACTCATATTATTCTAGCCAAGTAATGACATATACATTGAACCAGTGCCCAAGAGAATAGCACCCATTGATCCAGAGTGGGTCATGGGTCCATTTGTACCTCCAAGAGTAGAATAGTGTTTTCCACCATCCCTGCACCACTTGTGAGAATGGAGGACCCCAAATAAACCAAACTGAGCGTTCCCTCTAAGGA
Organism: Microtus pennsylvanicus; assembly: GCF_037038515.1. NCBI lineage: Eukaryota > Metazoa > Chordata > Mammalia > Rodentia > Cricetidae > Microtus > Microtus pennsylvanicus. Next base: position 70,535,397 of record NC_134588.1, read on the forward strand.
GGAAGGATTCTCTGGCTACACATTTGTGTTCTTGTTTGTTTGTCTTGTCACATGATCTCACATAGCCCAGGCTGGCCTCACTATGTAGCTGGGGATGACACTGAGTTTCTGATCCTCCTGCCTCTACATTTTAAGTATTGGAATACAGACAAACCACTATGCCTAGTTTATGGAGTGCTGGGGATGAGCCCACGGCTTTGTGTATGCTAGGCAAGTAGTCTACCAACTGAGCTACATCTTAGCATCTGCTGTTTGGTTTTCTGTTTGTTTGTTTGTTTGTTTTTGTTTGTTTGTTTTTTGGCAAACCCAGGCTGACCTCAAACTCACATCCTTTCTGCTTCAGTCTCCAGACTGCCGGGACTACAGACATGGACTCCTTGTGAGTTTGTATTCATAGAATTAGGCAGGAGACATGAAGAGGAAGATGCCATGACGTTCTGCTTCAGAGGTCAGACAGACCACACATGTTTGGGCATCATTGCTACTACGAGTGGTGTGGCCCTGATGATTTACAAACATTGTATGTCATTTCCTTAAGGAGCAATAAGCTCTGCTGCTTTAGGCATTTTGTTTTTGGACAAGTCAGCTGGAACTCATTGATATTTGGTTTCGGGCTTTGGTAGGACCAGAGTCACCCTGCCCCAGGAAAGGCATTGCTTACTGGAGTCCAACCTGAACCCAGAAAGCACTGGGCAAGGTCCCCTGTCCAGCAGATTGGCACACTGGCATCTTTTATTATGCAGCAGGCCACAGGCATGGCTGTGCACAGAGCTGACCCAGCAGTGGGGAATGAATGCTTGTTGCTTTCTTTTGCTGTGGTCAAGGGAACTTACTTTTGCCATGAGAGCTCACTCTGCTACCCTGACCTACCATGTCTGCCATTGGAAACTGTGAGCTGTTTCCTTCATCCACATTTTCTCTCTTAGGGTCCCACTTCCCGGACGTATGATTTGAAAGTGCTTTAGGGCAGAAAGCCAAAAGTGAGGTGGTGTTTGTCTGCCTTGATGTCCTTGCTCGAGGATCTCAGTGGCCTCCACTGGACAACTGCGCCTTCAAAGATTTCTGGGCAGGTTTGCCGCGGGCTTTGTTGTTCTCTCCATGACAGATGTGACTAAAACCTGTTGAGAGGGAGGGTTGGAGAGATGGACCAGTGGGTAAGAGCATTTGCTATATAAGCATGAGGTCCCAGTTGGGATCCCCAGAAAGCAAATAAAAACTGAGCATGGACACACGTGGCTCTCACTCCAGCTCTGTGGGGGTCAAAAGCAGGAAGATCACTGAGATTTGCTGGCCACAAAGTTCAATGAGAGATTCTTTCTTAAGGAAATGAAGTGGAGAGTGATAAATTAGGACACACAATATTATCCTGTGGCCTCTGTATGCCTGTATCCCCCACCACACACACACACACACACACATGCATACACACACATGCATGCATACACACACACGCATGCATACACACACACATGCATACACACACATGCATACACACACATGCATACACACACACACATGCATACACACACACACATGCATACACACACACATGCATACACACACACACACACACACACACACACACACTATGACTAAAGCATAAACAAATCTGACTACTAACCAAACTTTAGTTTCATCTCACAAACCCCCTTATACTCACAGAAGGTTTACTGAAATGCTAAAGACTGGTCTAGGCCTCTTTTAAAGATAATATTTAAAAATTAGCAGACACAATGATGGCATTTTCATATATGCTTTACCCTTGCTGATTCGTCTTCCATGCTCCTCTCCTCCCATCTCCCCCAGGCCCCCTGTTGGTCTTCTCTCTCCCCTAACAGGCCCATTTCCTCTTTCATGTCACATATATTCTATCATTTAGTATATGTATATATATATATATATATATATATATATATATATATATATATCTCACCTAGGATCTTTCCCCTGTCCTTTCTCGTTTCATGACTTCTCACCCGTATGTACGTACATGTATAATAAACATGTATATTTAGACACAAACACATATGCTAAAGCTAGGTTCTACATATAAGGACAAAGGTGATATTTATCTCTTATTCCAAGTGTCATAGTAATTTCTAGTTCATCTATGTCCTTGCAAATGTCGTGATTCCAGTTTTTCTATGACTAATTCCTTTTGAACTATATTTTCTTTATGCATTCATCAATTGATGAGTGTCTACATTGTGGTTACATTTCTTAGTTATTACGACTAGTGCAGCAATAAGCATGAATGTGACGGTAATTCTGTGGCATGTTGGCTCCTGTAGGACTATAAACCCAGGAGTGGGGGAGAGCTTGGTCACATGGTTGTATATTGACTTCGAGTCCTTCAGGTGTATGTCCCAGAGTGTGATAGCTGGGTCACATCATTGTATATTGACTTAGGGTCCTGCAGGCATGTGCCCTGGAGTGGGAGAGCTGGGTCACATGACTGTATATTGACTTAGGGTCCTGCAGGTGTGTGCCCTGGAGTGGGAGAGCTAGCTCATACAGTTACCATCTCACCCAGTCAGAAGAACTAACCTCATGAAAACAAATTAGAACAGACGCTAAGGAGATGTGAGAAAAGGGGAAGCCTTATCCCACTGCTGGCGGGAATATAAAACTGTGCAGCTGCTGTGAACTCAGCACAGAGGATTCCCAGACAATAAAAAAGTGCCCTTCTGCCAACAGCCTCTTTAAGTGACTTAAGGGGGAGATGGAGTAGCCCTTCCATTACTGTTAGATTTTGTTGTCTGTTTTCTCCCTGACGGATGTGAACATCCAGTAAAAGAACTTCACAGAAATGGAAGGGGAGGTGGGCTTACTGTTAGAGAATCTGTTCAAGTCCCAGTCGGGCTCGACGCCCGTGCATATAAAACAGCATGAAAGCTACCGTTGATGGCTGTGGTGGGACACATAGTATTTTCCAGACTTGCTGCCTTTCATCGGTATGTTGACGGAGGATAGGAAAATTTAGCTGTGGTGATATTTAATCATACCCCCCATAGCACTTCCTCTTTCTGAATAGACAACTCTTAGAATCAGGAGTGTGTGGAGGGCTTCACCATGACAGAGCAATCAAATCCAAAATCACGATTTGAAAGAAATTGTGTGCCTCTTAAGTATGTCTGTCAACCACTGCTCTTTTTAAAGAGCTTTACATTTCTTTCTTTTTAAAGAAAGCGTCAACCATACAACTTGAATCCTTATGAAGTCCTATGGAAAGAGAGCTGTGTTGAAAGGATTAGTGTGTTTGAGTGTAGGTTATCTCTAGCACTATTAACAGCTGTGTAATCAAGGTTTATAACCTGTTGAGAACAATGGACTAACTATTTTAAGCACAATTAGCATTGCTACAGATCAGCGTTTGTATGCCTAGCGAGGACAGTAATGTATCTTTGGAGCAAGGATGGTAAGGCATGCTCAAAAGGTGACAGAAGCCTTTTTAGCTTTGTCTGTGCTTGGGAGTTTTCTAAGATGCTGTTCTGTGTGCTCCATTCAGGAGGGATGACTGTCTCCTTCTACTATAAGCCACTTTAGAGGAAAGCCACATGGATGAACTGGTGTGGGAGGTCCTTCTGTCTATGTGTTAATTTTATTGGTTAATGAATAAAGAAACTGCCTTGACCTGTTGATAGGGCAGAACTGGGGGAACCAGACTGAATGCTGGGAGAAGGAAGGCAGTTAGAGAGCTGCTATGGAGCTACCGCCAGAGTCAGACATGCTGAAACTTTGCCGGTAAGCCACTGCCACCTGGCAGTACACAGATTAATGGAGATGGGTTAAGTTAATATGTAAGAGTTAGCCGATAAGAAGCTAGAGTTAATGGGCCAAGAAGTGCTTTAAATAATATGGTTTCTGTGTGATTATTTCAGGACTAAGCAGCCAGGCAGCTGGGAAGAACAAGCGGCCCCCTCCTCCAACAATGAACAAAATCTTCTCTTCTGCCCATGTTCCTTTCATACCATAAAATTTAGAGAAATATATAATGCTTAAAAATTTTAATCCTTCTAAATATTAGTATTCTAACTTTATTTTATAGAGTTTGAAATATTTAATAATGTAATTGCTTGTTTTATTCCTTTTTTAGCAACAAAGTGATGGATTTCATTATTGCATTTTAATACATAATTGCTCTAAAAATTACCATAGTAGTTTTCAAGTCTTTTTATTTTAACAGGAAGTTATACAACATATTAGGAGTCTTTAAAAAGAAAACATGAAAGGCCTGGAGGTTCTATGGTGGAGTAGTCACCTAGCATGCACAAGGCCCTTGGTTTGACCCCAGCACTGCAACAAAGGGAAACAAAACAAAAATATAAACGCACACACAAACATATATCTGAACACTTGCATAAATACTTTAAAACACTGTAAAAATTAGTAATATATCTACAGTACTTCTTATATCCATTTCCATTTGTATCTTTAGAAAGAATATTTGTTTTCAATGTAATTACTTGAGTATAGATTTCTCTTTAGCCATTCATATAAGTGTTGACTCTGAAAATATTTCATATTTAATATTTGTCCTCAGAAGCCCCAAAGTCAGTACAGTACAATTAAATAGATGTAGTTTGTCACAGCGTGTTCCCTGTGTCTTTCTATTCTACTTGAAATAATTGAATTACATTTTCTATTTGAGAAATGTATCTGCTTCTTGGGTTTTCTCTCTGCGGTGCTTTAGTGGTGATGATGTGTTTATCAGTCTGAAAGCCTGTCTATTTTGATTATTATTGTTTGAGTCTCTACTGTCAAATCTGCCTTCACAGACAGCTTTTTCAAAGGTCTTTGTGCACCCCAGTAGATGCAGGGAAAACGGTCACCTTTATGTGTTTGTTCCAGCAGCCAGGACTCATGGCTGACCTCCAAGGTGTCAGCTGAGGACCTGGAGTATCTGATTATTTGGGATGTCATGTGACTGGACGCTTACCCTTGCAGTCTCAAAGCCCTGCACTGAATATTCCTTTGCCTGTAGGAAGGATTAAGAATAGGTGTAGGACCGCATTCTTGACAGATTCTTATGTCACCTCTCACATCAGTGTGTTTGCAAATACTTTGTTGCTTCAGACCATGGGCAAAGAGCAGCCCGAAGGATCCCTTTAATTTAGGAGAACCACAGAGCTTTGTTGAAAACTAGTTATTTAGATCTGGTCTATGTTGGTGTTCCCCAACATTTTAGGGCACAGATTCATTGCTTTAAGGTAAACATTTATCCCGTACCCAGTGTATAAAATTGATGGACTTTTGCAAAGCTGTTTGAATTCCCAGTGGGAGTGGGGGTGGGGGTGAGTCCAGAGTGTTGCTTCCCTAGCCTAGTCATGTCTTAGCGTTGCCTCTTTTAGGCTCCTTGAGCTTCCATGGGGGCGTACTCTGAAGTCATGGTGAAATGGACCTTGGAGAATGCCTGGTGGCCACCGCGTTCACATACATTATATCCCATATTGCTTTCTCTGCAAATTCCTTACCCTCTGACATGTTTCCCAGAATTCTTTCTTTTTCAGGGTGATAGACAAAGATTGGGGGTGCAGGCGTCTAATGCACAACTTGACTTTGAACATTTTGTTCAGTTCCTTAGAGTTGGCATGCCCTTGACTCTACAGCAGGCATAGTCAGGCAAGCAAGGGAAATGCTTGATGTGTCTTGAGATGTTTAGCAAGAAATAGTGTCCGTGTGATTGGTCTAAAATGGTTGTAGGTCTCTGTAAAGATCATTCCAGCGCCAGCACCTGGCCATGAACTTGTAACTAGAGATCCTCAGAAGTCAATCATATCACTATATGCAGAAGAAATGCCTGTGGCTGACTTCTTCATGAGAGAACTCCAGCCAGATTCAAGACTTTCTTTCCAGGACATTTGCTTTATTTCAATACCATAAATTCTTAACTGGATCCGTTATAAAATAGCAGCTGTTAGGAGCTGGAGGCACCACAGCAGAGCAAGACCAGTTTTGCACATATTTCCCAGTATGCCACTAAATATATATATATATGTGTGTGTGTGTGTGTGTGTGTGTGTGTGTGTGTGTGTGTGTGTGTGTGTTTAATTATATATATATATATATATATATAATATAGGTTTAAATTATAAGCTCATATTTCCCACTCAACATTGTAAGCCTCAGTTTTCTCATCTATTGGTTATGGCAGCCAGCATCTATCTGCTCTGCCTGCCCACAGCTTTTGACGTTTTTGTGAGTGAACTCTGAAAACCGAAGTTCTCAGCAGAAGTGGCTGGGTTCTGAATCCATGCTTATTGGGAGAGTGCAGGGAGAATGTGATAAGCAGGAACTGAACCCTCTCTGCTCCAAGCAAAAGCCCACCACTCAGACCGGCTGCTTTCAAACCCAGGATGTATTTGTTTGTAAAGTCTCTTAAATAGCAAACACGGATTGAACTACTTGAAAATGGATTTGGAGTGGTTCTTTTAAATTGTGCTATAGATGAGAAAACGCCTCTGGCTTCCCAAGGGTAAGGCCCTTGTGTACTGAAGGGGCATGACTTCGAGAGGATCCTAGTCAGCCTGGGGTATATATGGTGTCATTTATCGTCTGATATCTCCATAGCAAAGCTCAGGTGAAGAGTGGGGTCTGGATTTTTCCTTAAAAGAGGTGTTAAAAGCTCAGTAGTCCCTGCCCTGGTGGTCACACCCACACTAGGTTCTAGACAGAAATGAAACCGTGTGTAATTCTCATGCTGACAAGAATCTCTACGATGGCTTCCCAATAAAATTTAAAGGAGAATCCACAAGGAATAGACAAATTATCAGCAGCAAGGAAAATAAAACCTCCATTTATCTTCTAGTTAGTAATATGGTAGGATCATGTTTCCGTCTATGCTCATTCCGTTAAAATCCTCCTTCCTGGTGAGTTGGATCCTTTATAGTGTTACTCAGGGCCTCTAGGACTGTTAGTTAAAAATATCTTCATAAATGTGGCAAAAAGAGAAAATTGTACTTTTCTGAAGGGTTTCTTAATCTTCACCTGACTTTACCACTTGGTTGTTTTCTCGTTGTAAACAAGATGTCCAAGCCTTCCATTTATGAGAAATAAGGCAATGCATTTAGGAATTAAACCATACGAGAGTTCCTGCTCCATCACTCATTGGTACCTTGACCTTGTTAAAGTTTCTTTTTTTTTATTTGTTTATTTATTTATTTATTGTGTATACAATAGTCTGTCTGCATGTATGCCTGCAGGCCAGAAGAGGGCATCAGATCTCATTACAGATGGTTGTGGGCCACCATGTAGTTGCCGGGAATTGAACTCAGGACCTCTGGAAGAGCAGGCAGTGCTCTTAACCACTGAGCCATTTCTCCAGCCCCCCTTGTTAAAGTTTCTAAAGAGCCCTGAGCCTTGTTTCTTCACTTGGAAAATGGGGCTAATAATAATTCTCCTTCTTGAGACTCTTTGGAAAGTTACATGCAAATGGAGCTTATTAACACTCAGTAATTAGCCGTTTTAAAGAATAAGTTGTTTAGCTGGGATGATAACCCAGCGGTTAAGAATACTTTCTGCTCTTGCAGAGGCTCCTGGTTCAGTTTCCAGCATCCCCTATGGCAGCTCACGGCTGTCTGTAACTACATTTCCAAGGGATGGGACATCCCCTCTGGCCTCTGAAGGCACCAGGGATGCACCTGGTGCACATGCAGGCAAATGCACTTAAAATAAAACAAAGCCTGAAAGCAGAAGGTTTCATTTTGGCCTGAGTTTAGATGACGACCACAGATGAATGCCTGGCCAGCAGCACCACTGTGGTAAAGCGGGAATCGCAGCCGCCAAGGCTTTCACCAGAGCCTGGGGAATCCTGTGCCTATTCGTGACCGATGGGACGGTAGGGAGTGATGTCATGCCTTCACCTGCGTTACTCCTGGTGTCACTTGGTATCACTCCCTGTCACTATTCATTGGGGTTGGGGGATTCCCTTAGCCAAGTATGGGTCACTAGATAGTGTTCTGGAAGAGGAGGCCTTTATTCTTTCCATTTGTCAATCATTTGCTGTATAGCACGGCATCCAATCTGAAGGGATCGCCTACTCCTTGTGCACCGTTTGCACAGCTCACATAACCCACTACCGTGGACTCATTCTGACAATGCCAGTATAAGGCCAGTAGCAGTCGAGGGCAGAGAAACCCTGGATGTGTGACACTGTGGAGCATGTGAGCAAGAAAGGGCATCATGTACTTATTTTTCTCAAAATAAGAATTCCAGGACAGTGGATGCCAGGGACAGGGCAGTGAGGATGACACCCGGAAGGACAGATTGTCTGAAGAGAATCACAAAAAGACCATACACCTGACAAAAAGTCAGCTGACAGTTTAATATTAGCATCATCATCATCATCATTTATGCTCCAGCAATGCTGAAGCATGCATGGGCAGCCCATTATGGTGGCTTCCCAGTTGTTCTTATCCTAGATGCTTATGTTACTGCCATACCCCAAGGTTCCACAGTCTTCCTTTATGCTGTCTAGCCAGTGTTTGGGACCTTCCTCTTCGCCTTATCCCGTGCAGTCCTCCAAGCAGTGCTATCTTTGGGAATCTACCATCATTCATTCTCATAACACGGCTGAAGTATCTCAAACACTGTTGCCATGACCTGTAGTTTACTTCCTTCTGTAGAAGGAGATGTTTCTTAATGTCATCATTGTGCAGACTATCTCTTTGATGCCTAGAATCCTCCTCAGACATGCCATCTCAAACACATTTAGCCACTGTTCTGAGGAGCATTTCATTGTCCAGGTTTCGGAATATTAAAGAAGGCAGCTCAAGACAAGTGTCTCATATACTTATAATTTGTTGTTGTCTTTATGTCTCTTGCTGACCAAACCTTTCCTAGTGCCTGGAATGCAGCCCTCGCTACCCACTTCTAAACAATCTCAGTGATAAAATGTTCTCCTGGAAGATATTGTCATGTTTACCTGGCTTGAACAGTTGCTGAAGTTCCTGCTGAGTCTTAGTAGTATTTTCAGCTCCAAAGTAGTATTCTCTACTACTTGTGTTTGAATAACCCTAAATTCCCAGGAAAGCTAATCTGGGGAACTCTGAGATATGCTGGACTCAGTACATGGGACCCAGCTTTTAGAGTTCATTCCTAAAACTCTAGTATGATGCTCGGTGCCTTTGGTCCTGTATGTGTCCCAACTGTGGGAAGTGTATTAGGCATTTAAATACATGAAAAAGAAACAGCTATTTTTCCCATGATTCGGGGAATCCTTTTTGAACTACTTTAGTTCTGTGTGTGACAACGGGAACAGAATATACAGTAGAGGGTAGGAAGAGAGATGAAACGTTTTTGCTTGCTAAGGACAGACTTTAGTTCAATGTGAAATGCCTTTATTTAATCTATCTGCTGTTGCTAGAGAGAGGATGGGATTGTTTAGAAGCTGGGCAGCCTGACTGTGATGGTCCCACCAACAGGCAGACTTCTAGCTTTCTATGAGAATTGTTCTCGCTGGTGTTTTCTGATCTCTTCTGTCTGAAGTTGTCCCCAGTGTGTAGGATTCCCTACGAGGAAGTGATGGGAACCATTAAGATTTTTCTGAAGACAATATGGACACAAATTCAGTCCTCTACGCAGCTAGTCGTGAGCCAGGGAACTAGGGATGCCTTGCCTCTCATCCCTCCTTTCTTTCTGTAAAATGAGTGCTGGGAGCTCCTGCACGGTTGGGGTGAGTAAACGTGAGGCAGCATGAAGTGTCACCACGTGGCTGACACAGCACATACGAGGGTGGTGTCCCCTGCCTCTCTTTCTCCTTCTCCATCCTGAAGTGCACGTATCTCCTGAGGCAAACACAGAAGACATCTCTATGGAATGATGGTAATTCAGAGGTGATGTCGCCATGGTGTTTACCATGGCTTATCTGTGCAACGACCAATACCAATTACACTGTTTATAGCCTGACCTCTGACCTGAGCCTCCCTAGTCTCTACTTAAGGATACAAAGGTTGAACAAGCGAAATCTGGACTTCAGACCAGCCCTGAAACACCACATATCTCCTGTTTAGCTCAATGAGGTAGCAATTCCATACACGGGGTTGGAAGAGTTCATTTTCATTTCAAGAACTCAGGAATCAGGGAAGTGGCATGATCAAGGCAGCTGTCCTCAGCTTGCTCATTTGGCTTCTAAGGAAGAAGAATACACATAGAGAGGAAAGGAAAGAAAGAGGGACTCAGCCAGATCCCGACAAGGTTGTTGGAGTCAGGTCAGTAGCAACGAGGGGAACCACCCACGGGAGCCTTTCCTTGTTTCCTTCAACCCCTGCAGCTCTGTGAGCAGTTAGCAGCCTGGTGTGAGCCTGGTCTTGTTTGGCTTGCTGCTCATGTGGCTGTCAAGCTGCTTTGGACCGGATGAAGGCTGTTTTTTACTTTGTCCTTACTTACAGTCATTCTATAAGGATCCAGTTATCCACATAAGATAGGGAGAAGAGTCTTGCAGTACAGTAAGCTACATACAGTAGCTGCATAGGCTAAGTATCACTGAACGATGTATTAGAGATCATCTCCTGGTAGCTTCAGATCAAACTGTTCTTTCATGTTGAGTGTATGCAAGTGTGTGTGTGTGTGTGTGTGTGTGTGTGTGTGTGTGTGTGTGTGTAATCTAGCTCCTTTAAGGATCTTGGCTTCTAGGCTTCAAGTACATCTTATGTCTTTCCTTTCCCACTTCTTCCTTATAACTGAGCTCCGGGCATGCTTCTAATCCCCGCGTTAGCTTAGGCTTTAGTCTCATGTGACTCCATGGCAAACAGTCACAGGGACTCTTGTGTTCTTCTTGTTTTTGTCCACTGTCTCTCTTGCAGCTTTGTTGGGGGGCCAGGAGTAGCACGTTTAAGACTATGCCCTCTGCTTGTGTTGTAGTGGGAGGCCTTCAGCGTTGCTAGGCCCCCCAGTCAAAGCAGGGCTCTGTATTCTTGTTCTGAGGGAAAAGACACAGCTGGCCACTTTCTCTCAGCTCTAGGACTTGACCACAGAGCCAAAGGTTAGCCTCCCAGAGAATACAGCAACCCGAAATCACAAGCCTGGTGCTAGTTTGTACCCTTTGAGGGAAGTTCCCATGAAATTATTTACCGCAAAAGATACCACAGGGTGTCCTCCCTGGCCACAGGTATCAACCTAAGAGCAATCTGTGTTTAATATTTGGAGGTGTTTTTTCCTTCTTTCTTCTAAATTGGCCATATTTTAACCACTTCTGGCTTTCACAATCCCTCTCGGCACGCATAGTATGTGGTCAGTTCCTCTTCATCGTCTTGACTGACCTCAGTCCTTACTTCTTTACTTGCATGGAATTTCTCCATCCCTCATCTCCCAATAAATGAAAGTCCTTTGGAGGTGAGAATCCTGTTATCTGAGTTAACATTAGACCCTCAGCTCCTCTTCTGCCCCTCTCACACATGTGGTACATGTGGAAGGAATCGTGAATGTGGACATGTCAGCTGGCATTATTTAAAGGGGGCAGCTGTGGTACAGTCACAGCAGAAAGTGCATGCCAAACTGGAAGTCCTCACAAGTGGAGGCACAGTGTACACAGGGACATGTCGCCCTTGAAGTGGTCAGAGAGCCCTCCTTCCTGGGAAGTAGAGACCCAAATGTTGGTGGGCAAAGAAATAGATGCAGAGAGCCAGCAGCAGGGGTCCCAGCCAAGCCTCCCCGAACAGGGAGCAAATGTGAACTGGGAGAGGGTCTGGCTGCCCTGACTCACTCACTCTCTTCCGGAACTGATGTTTCTGCCCATGCCTCCCCATAGGTACAATGACAGCCACGGGGCGAACAAGTGGAGAACGCTTGATCATCGGGACTAAGTCAACTCTGAATCCAATTTGGCTGATGAGTCTGTACAACTGACATAGTGCATACAGCCTCTACTCCTAAGTGACATTGGTAATGTGATCTCTGGGGAGTGGACTAGAGTTGGCACTCTGTGGCTATGAAAACTACGTGATCTGGTTTTCTACGACAAGTTTCAATTTTGAATATTTCATCCCAGAGTATTTTTGACTATGTTTATACGTGTGTGCGTGCGTGCGTGCGTGCGTGCGTGCGTGCGTGCGTGTGTGTGTGTGTGTGTGTGCGTGCGTGCGTGCGTGCGTGCGTGTGTGCGTGCGTGCGTGTGTGTGTATTTTAGAGGGCAAGAGTACAGGCAAACATATACCTAGTCCAGCTGACCAATATTGGAAAAAACCAAGTAAACAAGTAATTCTGACCTTCTAAATGCTCTGCATGGGAGTTCAGCCAATAAATTTTATTGATGACAAACTACCTTAGAATTTTAATGACTTGCTTATAAGGTTTCTACATGGAACAAAAGACATTTTATATTTCTTTTACACTACTTTGAAAGGACAATGAAACTATTGATGAGGAGAAAAAATAAATTCCATATGAGTAGCATTTCTCGTGTGTTTTCAGAAATGGAAGTCTGAAGAAATACAAAGCATGGTCTTCAGTGAGACTTCCATAAGCAGAAGCCATGCGCTCTGTCAGCCTTTGAGCTCAACCTCTTAATAAAGTTTTGAAGGAGAGTAGGGTGACTTTTCCAGCCGATTCTGTCTTCAGGGTGATTGACGGTCTTGTTTACAGCTGTTGTATTTGTGCTTCCGAAGTAACAGCGCAGTTTTAGCAGTGAGCTGTTAATAGATTTGCTCTTTACCGAGAGTCTTATCTACAGCCCGAGTTTCCAGCCGGAGCTGTGTGGGGGCCCTTACAAAGCAGCCATGTTATTAAGGTCAGCGAAGCAGTTCTTGTCGGTCAGAAAGCTCTAGTTTGTTTGTTTTTGTAAAGTCCGGTGACACAGAGTTGGCTGGAGACTCGTGGCATTAATCATTTCCTCTCCGCAGCTTCGGAGCTTGTGAACACGGGCAGAGGGCGTGTCCCAGCTGCCCTCTGCCTAGCCCCGCCCACTCCTGAGCTCTTCCAAGTTTGTAGGGATTGAACTTCAGGCAGAGGCGCTTTGCTGGACTAGCGCACCCTTTCAAGTAACTGCTCCCAAAGACGGTAGGGAACTGCACTCTCGTGTAAAAATAGCCAGCGGTTCTGCTTGTAAACAAAGGGCTTAGAAATATGTTCCAAAATGGCATGCAAGCCTTCAGAAGTGGTGCTACCAGGGGAAAGTAGGGCTGGGGATAAGGTGGGAGGGGAAGACTATGACGGGGGAGGAGATGATCAAAGTACATTGTCTGCATGCGTGAAAAGGTCACAGGGCTGACACCCAGTATTTTGTACAATTAATATGCACCAAAATGACATTTCTAGTAAATGCTATGTAAAAGAAAGAGAGGGGGGAGGGAGGAAGGGAGGGAGAGAGAGAGAAAGAAAGAGAGAATATTTTCAAATTAAGCAGTTTACTTCTGACATTCAGGCAATGAAGTTTGCTTTTCTGGCATATTCTGTACCTAACTGGAAAGAACATCGACATGGATGAACCCTGATAGAAAAATCTAGCTGCTTATATATAGATGTTCCTCTGCTTTGAGTTGCCATCTCAGTGATAAATGCTGTTATCTGTTTGTTAGTTCTTGAAGGCGAAGCTAAGTTTTTAAGGTGCTTATTTATTCATTTAAATGCTTACGTGTAACAAGCAAATGTAGGTATTCGTTTCTGTCCAATGTAAATAAACGTCACATAGAAGAGTCTTGCAGGCGTGTTTCTCAGCTGTGTGTCTGAATGGTGAGACGTGTAAGGACTCCTCACTTGCCTCTGCCATGGGGTTTGTCCTCTTAGATGTGAATCATGCCAGCACCCTTCCTTCCCCTAGAGAGCAGCACAAGTCACCTAGATTGTCTGGTCTTGTTTTCAAACACATAATGAGTCAGGAAGATTTGGGAGTCTGGACTCAGTCCTGGGTTTGAGTTCTGATTCACTTTCTCTCCAGTGGTATAAAACAGGTCCTTTTACCGTTCAAAGTCCATTTTCTCGCCTGTGAATTAAAGACAGCAGTATCGACTTCACGGAAAGAGTGCCAAGGTCAGAAATCGCATGTGGGTAGTTCGTTATTATCCTGCAGACCCTCCCCGCACACATAATAGAAGTGCCGGGCACACCGTGGAGATCTCCTTTCCTGACCTGCTGCCTCCCATCTCTTGGGCTGGCAGCGTGAAGGCATCACTCCGACATTCGATGGCGCAGGAGAGGATAGGCACTGCTCACCACCACTGACCTTCCTTATAGGCTGACGTGTCTGCACAGAGAGAGCGGCACCTGTGTATCACTGCCAAATGACTCTAGTTCCTCCTGGCTTCTTTTCCTACCACCGTAGGCTTTTCTAATACTGCTTTGCCAACACATTATTTTTTCATCAGTAATTAAATAAGCATTTGCATTAAGAAGCCAGGTATTTAGAATGGAATCCGGTATTTGTTTTGGTTCATTAAGGCTTGCTGCTGCAATTTGCTTCTGAAATGCCCCCCCCAAAGGCCCATGTATTTAAAACCTTGGTCCCCAGATTGGCACAACTGAGAGATGGTAGAAGTTTTCGCAGGTGGGGCCTAGTGGGAAGCTTCCTGGAGATTGTGAGACCCTAGTTTCTTCCGCTTTCTCTTGTATTCTTTGACCATGAGAACTGGGGGACCATTGGTGAGCCCCCTTGCCACATGTCCCAAACCAAAGGGGCAAATTGATCATTCACTGGAACCTCTGAAACTGTGAGCCAAGTGAACCTTTTTCTCCTTATAAGCTGATTCGCTAGAGCAGTTTTGTTATTGTGACAGAGAGACGAATAATAAAAGGACTGAGGCCAAATTTCAGTGTTTATGATTCAAGGCATTATGGGCATTCAGAGTGCTCCTTGGTTATTTCCCAGGCTCGGTTGTTCCTCCTATAAGTTCACAGGCCAAGCTTACATAAGAAGTGGAAATAATTCAAAATTATTTAAGGGCATTTGCACTCGCTTCAAGACAGAGATGCGAAATTTTTCTCATCGCTTTGTTCTTAATGTACAAGGTTTGATTATGCAACTACTAAAATTAACATACATGACTTTTCCGAAATTATAAAACTTATTACTTGACATTAATAAGCTTAAAATGTCAAGTCACTATTTGATTTCCTGTCTTTAAATTATATGAAAGGCTTAAGAAATTCTTGTCCCTCATATACTTGCCAAAAGATGCTTCCTGTTTGTCTATCTTTTTTTCAGACTATTTTCAAAAGATCTTTGAAAGAATTTGTTCAAAGAAAATATTTTATTCTTCTCTTCCTTGAACTACACAGTTTGGTTTTTCCGAACATTGTACAAATGAATACCTCATGGACCAAGCACTTTGACCCACTGAAGGCTCGAGCAAATTGCTTAATATTTACCAAGTGCCTCCAAGGCTTCGGGCATAGTCAGTCAGCTCTGGTGCCCTGTATATGGTATGAATTGAATTATACCTGATTTATTCTTGGATGAGAGGGTGTTGGAAACATTAAGAACTGAGTTAATGAGCTCTCTGCAGAGGTCTTTAAGTGTCCTGGGGACATGATTGCCGTGGTAATTTCCAACAGTGTCTTTGGATTCTGAAACTCCTGCAGCTGGCCTTCGCTGGATGAAATTCTTAAGCAACTGAAGATCTAACTTGGTGCCTGAGATATTTACCCTCAAGGGAACACGGTTCACTAAACTCCGATTCATTTCTCATGGCTGCAACACTTTAAAGATCCCTCCCCACACCCCCACGAAGTGGTATCCGTTGACCTTAAAATTGAGAATTACCCTAGCTCGCAGAAATGAGAATTGAATTCTCCCACCAGCTCCCAGTAACTGCTCCCATGACGGCTGTGCCCACCACCAATCCGCTTCTGGACTAACTGTTGCCTTTCCCATCGTCTAAGAAAGGCTCCCCAGTATTCATGAGGCAGGGGAGCATCTGAGTATCCCCATTCCCATCACTCTTGACTTGCTCATCTGTGACTGCTGGTGAAGATTGCTTCATGCCATCCTCAGCATGGTGGCAACTGTGGTACTTGTGCAGGCTGCTGGCTCATTATAAAGATAGTTATCACGTGCCACAGGATGTGTGGCACTGAACCAAACAGAGGGAGCTGTCGGTTAATCTGGTGTCTGAGAGACAAGTCTGGAAATTTAGCAGATGAAACTTGGACAATTAAGAGAGAAGCACTAGGGAGAAATGCAAGAAGAGGGGTGTGAGGATGGGGGTGCTGGTTCAGCTTGCTGTGAGAAACTGTCACTAGAGGGGTGACACCTGGGAGAAGGATGGCGAGTACAAAGGGCCTTTCCTTGGGGAAGGCAGGAGATTGGCGAGGCTTGACAGGATGGATGAAGGATGAAGGAGGGTCGTCAGGGTAGAAGGAGGGCCAGAGGGATGCTGAGCAGAAAGACATGTGAGCGCTTGGTAGACACAAAGTTTTCCAGGCTGGGAGAGAGGGACTCTGCCACTTCTGCAAACTCAAATAGGAGCCACCAAATAGTGTGAAGAAGAAGAGAGCAGACTCTGACTTCCTATTTAAGACATTAATGTGGCTACTGCAATGAGAATAGATGACATGTATATGTATATAGTGTGTGTGTAATTGATGCCTGTCATAAACAACTGGTAACTTTTAACTACTGTCACAATTGGTGGTGGATGCTTCTGCCTCTTCTCCTCCTCCTCCTTCTACTTTTAATGTTTTCCCTGAAACAATTCATGAGACAGTTGCAGAAGACAAAACCCAAGTACTTCATTCAAAGCCTGGCTCTCTGCACTGCCCAGACCTCATGCCTACATACACCGTGGCTTCATAAATGGATCCTTCTGCCTGCCTGCTGAGGAAAACAAGTGCTCATTCCAGGAGCTACCATGCTGCCAAACCAGGTGGCACTCCTTCCTCTCACCTCTTCTCTCTGCTGTGGACCTTTCATTCTTTCCTCATCTTTCTGCGTCCCCTTCAGGCGTCACGGATCAGGGTATATATATATATATATTCATAGAATCCACAGTCGTAGCCTGCTCTCCTAGGGTCCCACCCTTCCAAGAACTGCAGAGCGCCTCCTCCCCCTCCTTGGGCGACATATTCCCTGGTTCTTTGGCGCACCTATGAGGCTTAGGTGGTGATCTGCCAAGACTTCCTCATCTGGACGGGATGCCGCGTACCTGGGCAGGAAGGGTACTGTGGCTCTTTTCTTGAGCTAGGCTTTCGGGCCGCAGTATAAGGGACGTGAATGACACTCAGAGGCCTGGCGCCACAGGACCTATAAGCCTGCAGAGCCCTTTCTGGCACACTTGACATGCCCGCGGAGATGTATGATTTGCTCTGCCCGCATATTGCTCTGTTATTGCTGTTGCTTTAATGCAGTCATCAACATTGAATTCAAAAATCTGGAGTTTGAAATTTTTCTCTCCAAAAAAAAAAAAAAAATCAGAACGTGTGTCAGTCCTCTGCCCAAATTTCTCATTAATTGCCTTTAAGCACATATGTGTATATGTATATATTACTAAATACATAAATACAAACCGCTTAGTCTGTCTTAATATTATTTGCTGTATATTTTCAAGGCTGTTG
This sequence comes from Microtus pennsylvanicus, assembly GCF_037038515.1. Lineage (NCBI taxonomy): Eukaryota > Metazoa > Chordata > Mammalia > Rodentia > Cricetidae > Microtus > Microtus pennsylvanicus. The sequence goes on from NC_134588.1 coordinate 70,552,878, forward strand.
ATTTGATATTAGAGAACCTGGCTCCCATCTAAATCCCAAAGACCCAGAAGCTTGCCTTGCTGGAGAGATCAAGTGTAGACATTATGGGAGCCACTCCTGGCTGAGCTTTGCTTTTCTGTCCCCCGGCTCCTTGTTCTCCAAGTGAATGGAGTCTTCTTGGGTTTTGCACCCAGCTGCCCGCAGAGTACATAATGGGCTGGATGAGCCCTGCAGAGCAGAGGCATCCACCAACTCTGCCCCAACATACAGTCGCGAGGTGGAACCCAAGTGGCTAGTGTGCTCTGAGCCACTCGGTGTCAGGGGTTTGTGCCCCAGCACTCCATAATTCCAACCAGCGTCTCAGGCTAAAGTCTGATTAAGAGTTGTGTTCATCCTGCCTATCAAGGAACTGCATCAGGTTTTTTCTTTTGAGCCACTAACCAGCTCCCAAACCACGACAAGAGACGTCCTGTGTGTCATGAGTGCTCAGCCTCGCTAAGGCTCATTTCTGGCTAGCTCTTTTACCTTAAATTAACCTGTTTCTCTTTATCTACCTTTTGCTTCTGGGCTTTTTACCTTCTTTCTTTATATCTTTTCTACTGTTTCTGTGTCTGTCTGACTGATGGATGGCTGTCTCTTACCCCCAAGGTGTGCCCCTTTTTCTTTCTCCTTCTCTTTCCTTCCTATTCATTCTCTGTCCACCAGCCCCACCTATCCCTCTTCTGCCTAGCTATTGGCCATTTAGCTTTTTTTAGTAGTCTAATCAGGTGCCTTAGGCAGACAAGGTGGAACATCAACACCTTTTCACAATGAAACAAATACAGCATGAACAAATGTAACACATCCTTACATCGTTGAACAAAGGCAACAGAAACAAATGTAACACGCCTTTATTCTGCTAAAGTAATATTCCACAGCATAAACAAACGTGGCATATCTTTACATAGTTAAACATTCCACAATAAGGAATACTAAATTTGAATTGCCTTAGGTGGAAGTTAGGAGAGCATTAAGAGTATCCAGGAGATAAGACATCTGCATCCTCCTGTGTAAAGTTCCTCCTTCATTAGTCTACACAGTAAATTGACCTCAGTAAAAAACCAAAGGGACTTTTGAGAAGATGACCAAATGGCCTAGAGGCTTCTGGTATTACTGTAGAAAAATAACCATATGTGAACTGACAGGAAAGTTTTTGATAGAGAGGGGACAAAAATACATCTAAACAAAAAGAATTCAAATAAATTCAAATGAAGAGACAGAGCCTGACATCTTCATACATGTTTAAGGAAATTTGGAACAAGATGACTTTCAGGATAATGAGAAAGGACAGAATTGTCTTCAATTAGTACTAGGTCAACTGACTAACTATTTCAGGAAAAGCAGCAAAGCAGAATACATAGCTATTACTTAGGCCAAAATAAATTCCAACATGAAAAAAAACATTTAAATGCTAAACACATTTTAAAAAATAACTCTGGAGTGCCTAAGGCTTGTCTAAGCAAGATATAAAACCCAAATGCTATAAAGGGTAGATAAATTACAACATGAACATTTCTTTATAAGAACAACAATTGAAAAAAAATACCATCAGCAATGGAATAAACATCATGTAGAAAGATGTATTGGTAAGTCAGCCATCAAAGATGCATTTAATCACCATGGAAAGAACTTCTAAAAACCAACAAATCACCATCAAATATGCATTTAATTGTTAGGTGAAGAGAGTGCATGAATCAATAAGTAAAAAGACAAGAAATTCTTCCATCTACTCACAGAGTGTTTCCTGAGCCCGTCCCGGGAGCCAGTCACTATGCTATGCTCAAGTCAGAGGTTACAGGAAAGCAAAGCCCTCCATTCACATGGTGCTTACACCCCAAAAGATAGAAAGGAAGAGTCAAGTGCATCCTACTTCTAGTGATGGCAAACCCTACAAAGGAAGCTGGTGAAAGGCGGGGTAGGGAAGGATGGTGGGTGTGGTCACCAGTGGGGTTCTCTTCAAAGAAAGAAAGTGAAGGAGGGAATGTAGGGAAAGAGGCCCCATCTTAGAGAAAGGAAGCAATCAGCAGAACCAAGAGCCCCCACAGCTGCCCATCTGGTAGGAATTGATAACTAGACTCTCCGAAGAACTTCAAACATTAGGACTATCCCCCAAAATGATCCAATCAACCATTGAGCTCATTAGTTGAATAGATGGTTTTGCAAAGAAGAAATAGCAATGGCCAATGAAAACAGTTACAAATATTCACCAAGGAAAGGCAAATTCCCGCTACATTGATTCTTTTTTGTAAAATCTTACCAAAGTCAGAGTGTATATCATCAAGAAAGTAAGTGATGACGTTGACAAGGATGTGGGAGTGTAAATCGGTATGGCAACTATGGATGAAAATTAGCATAGAAAAAAGTAAACTGAGAAACAGAAGTACTGTGTGGTAGCTGCTCCAGTCATGAGCGTTCACCCAAAGCTTCCCATCAGCACACCGGAAACACCGACCTGCATTTATCGCTGCACTGTTCACTATGATGTATGTGTGTGTGCATATGTGCAACCATGCGTGTGTGTATGATATGAAAGCAGAAAGGATGTCATGAAACGAACGGAAGAAAAAGTAATAGAACATGTGGCTTGAAAGCAGAATGGCAACTGGGCTGGGGAGAGAGGGGTTGGAGATAAGAGGGAGAACAAAGAGCCGTGAGGGGAGTAAATAAGAAAAAAGAGTGATTTGTGTGTATGAAAATGTCACCATAAAAGTCAGACATTTGCATGCTAACCAAAAATGAATTTTAAATTAATTTTAAATGAGCTGAAGAACAGCAGTAACCTGAGAATATGTTTAGCAAATCCTAGCTGGAATGAGTACGGAGAAATGCTGTGTGCCCAGTCTTAACGAAGGCAGTAATTTCAGAAAGACTGGCATCAAAGGAGCCCAAACTAAGGGCAAGCAAAGCAGCAAGACAGAGTCACAATATGAATGAAGCTGTCTTCTGAGAAAAAGGATTCCCTTTACGTACGCCGGAACCAGTTCTGGAAGGATCCGGAGAGTGTGGGGGTCATCCACTTGGGGACACTGAGGCACACTGCATTCTCTTTTGAACTTTTTGGATTTTTTTAAAGATTATATTCACATCTTTCTTGTTTCTATTTGACTAATGCCTTTCCAAAGAGACCCGTATGTCATTGCTAGCACAGATTGGAGATTAGGGAAGCAACATGAGCCTGTGTGTGTGAGACTTTCCTCTATCATGAAGAACAGTGTTCCAAAGAGATTATTTCTAAACATGACTTCCCTGAGACTCTGAAGCCAAACTATGAGGGTTATTTTTGAAGAAGGAAAAATGTAAAAAGCATCTAGAAGAAACAGAACCAGTGAGATTGGGCTAGTTCTTCCATCCATTTTTCTTTGATCTCAATCTTTGGACCAGGGAACTTTAAAATAAGTAAGACCTTTTGTTGTGTGTCGGTTATATTTTGTGCTGTAGGATCACTCTGATAACTATGTAAACCTCCCAGTATTGGCAAGTGGCAATCTGTTTGGTGCTTCTCCTTCCTGATACACTGTCTCCCAAGAGGGAGGCTTTCAGGACTGGTGGTCACACAGACCACCCTTGATTTAAGAAGCCTGACATTAGCCTGGGAGCAGGGGAGTGGGTGGCCTTCCTACACGTGTCCCTTCTACTTGGCATGTTCAGCTCACACCCCGTGTTGGCCCTTCTGATGACTTGTTTGTACTGAGAAATGGGTGTTGCTGGCACAGATGACTGAAAATGGAGGTGGAGCTGTGGGATATGTCTTCTCCGTGTGATGAGGCTTCCATTCTCTTAAACTCACATAACTGCCTATACATGATCTGCATGATCCCGGGCCAGCTAACTCCATGCCATGGAAGTGGGGGTTCACGGGGTCTCATGCCTCCCTGCGGATTTATATCCGGTTATCACTGAACAGAGAGAGGGAGACGTTTTTCTTCAGGGGTGTAGCCACTGGGACGGGACCCATTGCCCTGTAAATGACACCAACACAGCTCTTTAGGTCACAAGAAAGTAGAAGAAGGAATGGTTGGGAAGAAAGGGATTGGCAGGAGAGAGAGGGGGGCAAGAGAGGTAGTGAGGGGCAAGTGTAATCCAAATGTATTTTGTGTATTGTGAAGATATAATGAAACAAAATAGTATGTATAATTAATATATGTTAATGAGAAATATTTTAACACGTGACTATAAATGTAGACGAGGTTTTGAAACTGGGCCATGGGTCTGGACTGGAATGGTTTTGAGGTATGTGCTAAAATATAGACCTATTGTGTGCTCCTGTGCAGTCTCAGCACAGCCAGAAATAGAGACAAGGTTAGACCAGCTGAAGCTACAGGGCTGTACAAACAGAGCTGGACGAAGAAAGGATGTGGGGCTCCATGCTTATGGAGGCCCCAGATTCCACAGAGATTTTCCTGTTGCCAGCAGGAAATTTTCCAGCCTGTAGTGCTCCTCAAGGAAAAAGAAGGGCTCCTGTAAGCGATGCGGAGATCAGCGAGGCTCCGGAGGGCCTGGAGTGCCTCTGCAAAACCTTGCTTCCTGGCTTCCATGGCCCTAACAGTCTCCCTGCTAGGCTTGGACTTCTTCCATTGTTTCGCCCTCCTTTCTTCCTGTTTTGGGCTGTGTTATCTGCCCTGCATCTGCCCCACTGTGGATTTGGGGAGTGCGTAGTATCTACTTCCTCAGGTTCAGAGTTGTGGAGGATGAAACGCACCTAAGTCTCACACTTCCCTGATGTGGGTGATATTTAGAGAGTCGTGTGTGTTAAAAGTGTTGCCATTATGAGACCCCTCCTCCCATTCTCAAGCCGTTCCCTTAGACACACTTTGCCCATGTTCTCCCTCCAGGTGGGTGTTCAGGGCAGGCTGCCCTGACCCCCCACGAGCCGTACTCCTTGACGTGGCTAGGGAGAAGAAAACAGGCGGTTGCCATGCTGCTCCTTCTGTCACTCACCTGCGCATCTTAGGCGTACATGTCCTAAGACCCAGGACACACTCTACATAAACACAGCACAGTCTTTAACCCAGGAAATTCAACGTTGATATGTAGATCATGTCATCGACCTCTCGTGTGCTGATCTCATTCCTTGTCCTAAAATATTTTCTCTAGCTGACTCTGTGTTGCTTGATAAACACCATCACCGAAAGCAGCTTGAGGAGGGAAGGGTCCCTTTACTGTACTCTGCAGTCCATCACCGATGGAAGCCGAGCAGACGCTTGAAGCAGGAAATTTGGAGTACTGTTTCTTGCTCTCTTGTTTTTAGGCTTCCTTTATTATACAGGCCAAGCCCACCCACGGAGAGATGGCATAGTCCACAGTGGGCTGGCACTTCCCACATCAATTAGCAAACCTCATGCCAATTTTGTTAGGTCTCAAACCCAGGGCTAAATGACTGAGATGCGTTCCTAACCTATCAGAGAGGTCCTGGCCTCCAGGTTCTCCCTGTACTCCTCAGTCCCTACCTATTACAGGGTATGGCTACCATACCCACCCCCTACTCTAAACTTCTCCAGCCCAGGGGCTAAGCTGCCCTTCCCCGCAGCTGCCCTCCCCTATATAATCTAGCCATTTTGGTTACCTAATTTTTTTTTAAATTTCTTTTATCGAGCTATACATTTTTCTCCACTCCCCTCCCTTCCTCACTTCTCCCCTTCTACTCTCTCCTGTGACACCCCCCCCTTGCTCTCCCAGTTTACTCAGGAGATCTTGTCTTTTTCTCCTTCCTATGTAGATCCATTTTTGTCTCTCTTAGGGTCCTCTTTGTTGTCTAGGTTCTCTAGGGTTGTAGCCTGTAGGCTAGTTTTTCTTTACCTTATGTCTAACAGCCACTTAGGAGTGAATACATATTATATTTGTCTTTTTGGGTCTGGGTTACCTCACTCAATGTGTTTTTTTCTAGATTCATCCATCTGCCTGCAAATTTCAAGATGTCATTATTTTTTTTACCACTGTGTAAATGTACAATATTTTCTTTATCCATTCTTCGGTTGAGGGACAGCTAGGTTGTTTTCAGATTCTAGCTATTATAAATAATGCTGCTGTGAACATAGTTGAGCACATGTCATTGTGGTATGATTGAGCATCTTTTGAGTATATACCCATCAGTGGTATTGTTGGGTCTTGAAGTAGATTGTTTCCTAATTTTCTGAGAAATCACCATACTGATTTCCAAATCATCTGTATAAGTTTGCACTCCCACCAGCAATGGAGGAGTGTATCCGTTACTCCATATCCTCTTCAGCATAAGCCTGTTATGCCCAGATCATAGAGTTCCCCCAAAACCAACTAGGAGACCAAGTCCTGTATGTAAAAGCAATGAACCTTAGCTAACTCAGACTCTCCATGTGTCCAATGTATTGGCGTGATCGGAGACCCCCAAGCTCAGTTGGGGTTGGGTTTCTATAATAGCAAAGGTAGGGGTAAGGGATTTCTAAGGTTAATGACCCCTGATTGGCTGACATTTGTCTAGGGGTGTCCTGGTGAAAAGCAATGGATGTGTGGTGGCAGGTGATCCTATCTACAATGGTTGAAACGTTAGGAACTTCCTTTGGATGGTCTGTTCCTGGGTGGTGTCTGGGTGATCTCAGTTTGTGGTCTTTGTTGGAACCAGGCATTGTCTTAGGTTAAACCATTGAGACTTGGCTTCTGTTGAACTTGTCATGGCTGGGTCCTACAAGCCGTCATTAGCGGTTTTGATTTTGGCTGTTCTGACAGGTGTAAAATGGATAACTGGATGTGTTCATCTGTTCTTCACCTGCCTAGCCTCTTGGTCTGGCTCTCCCCTCTTTCCTTCTCTCCCCTTCTCCTCACATGGCCCATCTCAGTGTGGTCATGTTCACTCGCCTCTCCCAGATGACCCTGTCTCTGGCTATGTTCTCCCTTTATCCTCCATAAACTCTCTTCTCCATAATGCCCCTTCCTTTTTTATTTCTTACTTTCGTTCACATCTGATGAAGACAATTCTTCAGTTGACCCTCATGCCAGGTGTCTCTAGTTCTGTGTCAGGTTGACAAGAACTATGACGATGTCCTTGATGGAAATGTGTTCTCCCAGCACCAGTGACTAAGATACCCTGTTGCACTTAGCTATCACAGCACATTATCCCCCTTCATTCAGAAGTAGGCCTTTGTGACTCGGATATTTGCGGGGAACACAGACCAGTCGTCTTTGAGAACGCCTCGAGTTTGGAGTTCTTGTGTCTCTTCTAGGTTGGATTTGGGAGATGCGCCTTTGGGAGGAACAGTACTAGTGTGAACTTGTCCTCGGTGCTGCGTGTCAGGAGGCACGTGACATTAGCTGACTGTGCTCTCTGCTATCCACAGGCTTCCTGTATAATTGCTGTTGTATGAATGTATGTGCCTGGGGAGGAGAAAGCCTGTTACAATACAGCTATCCCTTCCCTCCCCAAATTCTTACCCACCGTGGCTGATGCCCACTGCTGTCTTATGCCAACATCCCTTCCATATTTACCAACTAGAATCCTACACCCGAAAGAGAGTCTCCATTCTCTTTCATTGATTGCCTTGTGGACTTTCTTATACCAGTGTGTCCTTACAGGGAGAACATTTATACCCAGATATTGGGTATCCATCCCTCTCGAGCCGCTAAGTTAGTAGACCCTGCAGGCAGTGGGCCTAGAGCTACCCGGTGTGAAGTTCCAGGAGGGAGAATAGGAGAAAAAAAAAACTACAGACACAGGGGATTTGTTACCTTCTTTCCCATCCAGGTTCTTCACTTAACCCAAAGTTTGGTTTCCTTCCCTTGTAAGCCTGAGTTAACACTGTAAATCTGTCCTTTGATAGAAGAAATCCGGACAGACCACAGCCTTGATTCCCACTTCATTATGTTCCTTTTTCTCTCTTGTTGAGCAATGCACATGCTCAACAGCCTAAACTCACCGCCAAGGTCAGCAGCAAATGTCTTTGCCTAAGGATTGGAAATTATTCTGACATGTTGAAAGTCGGTCATCCCATTATAGATTTAAAAAAAAAAAACAAAGCAAGCAGACAACTCAAAGCATAGTCCCGGATTCTAGACACTCATTAAAACCCCAGGGTTTATCCACAGTAAACACATTTCTGTCCAGTCTGTGACCGTTTCCAGTTTCTTTCAAATCCTTTGCTGGGAGACGGGCAAAAGAAAACTATACTATAGACGATGAATTGTGTTCTTCGTTGTATGGCTACAGTGCCACACTGAGCTCTTTCTTATTTTATTGAGATTGAGTGAGAAGAAGAAAACTTCTTAATATTCAAGTGGTCTGAGAGTAACAAGGAATTAGAGGACTTGTCATTTTTTGAAACATGTAAAATTATCTGTCAAATATGTAAAGTCAGAGGAACCAATAGTAAAAACAGGCCATTGCACTGTTTCTTCTTCTTGAGGTTGGTCAGCACAACTCTGGGTTTAGGGTGACCTCCATCCTGACGTGACTGACACGGTTCAAGAAAGTAACCAAGAAGCTAGAAGCTACATGGAAATGGGGTCGCCTTGCTCGGCATGCACGCCAGTGCACCTGCTCACTTGCTGGAATATTCTATGGTCTTGGCTTGAAATGGCAGTTTCATTCCTTTTGACTGCCTTCATTTCTTTTTCAAATGTCCAGAGAGATTTGGCTGTCACCAGCTGGGTAACATCCGTTTCTGTAGGAGTAGGGAACTCTCCTGAGGGAGCGACTGTCTCCTTCTGCGACATTTTCATCCACTAGGTATTCGGCGAGTCCCCTTCAATCTTAATGTTCTTTACAATCTGTAGTGAAAGCATCCCGCAGAATGCAAGTGGAAAAGGTATATATAGAGAGTAGTGTTTCTGGTGAGGATCTGTGTGTGACATTGGGGATTGAACTCCCAGATCCACCCATGAGCTTCATCTCCAGCCTGAGTTATTTTGTAATTTGGTCTGCCTTCATGCAAATACCCCTTGGACTAGGGTTCTGCGCCTTGCTTCTGTTTTACATGAAATTCACTGAGTACAGTCTTCCAGCTCTCCAGCATGAATGAAAGTTTTAACTCCTGAAATCTCCCCCTATGAAGACAAACTTCAATGGATTAATAAGCTAGAGACTTTAAAGAAATGTATCATGCTCAGGAAGTTGAGGCAGAAGGATGGCAAGTTCAAGGCCTGCTTGAGCCACAAAGGGAGTTCAAGGCCAGCCTGGGCAACTTAGTGAGACTTAATCTCAAAATAAAAATGGAAAGGAGGGTTGGATTATAAAGTGCTTGCTGAATAAGCAGAAGGCCCTGGGTTTAACTACCAACACACACATAAACACATACACACACACACGCAAACATACACACACAGAGACACACATACACACACACAGACAAACACACGCACAGACATACACACACATAGACACATACACAGAGACACACAGACACACCTACACACAGAGAGAGACAAACACACAGACATACACACACAGAGACACACATACACACACAGACATACACACACATAGACAAACACACAGAGACACACAGACACACACACACACAAAACAACAATATTAATCACTGTTCTAGTGTGTTAAGAGACACCATGACCAAGGCAACTCCATACAAGAAAGCATTCAATCTGGGGCTTGCTTAGGGTTTCAAAGGCTTAGTCCATGACCATCAGGGCAGGGGGTATGGCAGCAGCCTCACTCTGTTACCCAGCCTGGCCTCAAACTTATGACGATTGTCTTGCCCAGATGGCCAAGTTCTGGGACTATGTGTGGGTGTGTGTCCCCACAGCTGGCTTTTATCCTGCTTTTGATATGTAACATTGTATTGTGGTGATTTCCTACCTCTCAAGCTGTCTCTGTGGTTGCACAGCCGTTTTTCATCTGCAGTTACTTCTGACCTCACACAGAGGCAAACATCCCATGGACAACTGTGGAGCTCAGTCTCCCAGTGTGTCTGCTGACATGTGCAACCCTCTGATGCTCCTCAGCATTTCCTAAACCATTTTTTACTAAAGAAACAGCCAGAAACATCATATCCCAACTCCAGTAGTCCCAAAGTGGACCATGGGCTTTGTCCAAAACATCCCTTGCTTTCTGTAGGTGTTGGGACTGGCAGCTTGCCCAAAAGTGACCTGAGAACCTTTTGTAGGGAAAGCTTTTTTCACTTGAAACAAAGGGAATGTCTGAAAATAAAAGTTTTATGAAGGCGAAATTTTCTCTTGGGGCAGACAGATAAGGTTTATTCTCACGTGCCCGAGCTGGTTGCTTCCAGTCTGGTTGCTAGCTCCCCTGTAGGCACCCAGTCTCAAAGTCTCGAGAAACTCAGATAAGGAAACTCAAGAGCAGGAACTGCTTTATCACAGCGGTGCACAGAGATGCTCACACCAATCTTTATTGTCCTCAGCGGGACCTTTGTTCCTCTCTCAAAGACACCTTTGTGTCTCCCAGAGTGAGCTTTCAATGCCTCTCCCAGTTCGTGGAAAGCCGGAGTGGATATGGTTCCCTGGAAGGTTAGCAGTGAGTTCAGTCATGTGGTCACACTCGCCGTCTGCTCTCTGCGCCCAGGGCTGCAGACATTGTTACACGGTGGGATGAGAAGCGTGCACCTTGCAGGTGCTGAACTTCCTATTCCAGCAGACTCCTGCATCCTCTTCTCTTGCACCCAATCTGTAGGATTTGCTGTGGCACTCAGAAAGGGCATTTTTAAAAGCTTGCTATGGGAAGATATTAAGGTAGCTTATTGTAAGGATACGTAATGTAGCCTGTAATAGATTGGCATACATTCAAAGAAAAGGTGAGAAAGCAAAGGAAATGAAGGCTAGGTACCAATAACCATCTGGGCTCTTGGTAGACAAGCAAAATGCATGGCAACCCTCCAGTGTAACTGCACGGAGGGTTCCATACATGCCAAGAACTCTGGAAAATACTGTTTCCAGACTCGTTAGGCACTTGACTCGGCCAGGAAGTTTGGCTGTCGTCACTCTTAGTCACTGGTGGACACTGTGAAGCCATCTTAGTGAGTACTGAACCGAAGTCCAGAGGAGTACCTGGAGAGTGACCGCCAGTCCAGCAGGTCAGGGTATGAAGACTAGAACAGAGGTGAGAACACCAGGCAACACTGCCTGGAGCTAGGGTCCAATTTCCTAAAATGTCCATGCCCATATTTCCCATGTATGTGTGGGTTTGCAGGTGGGGTCGTTCTATAAGATAGATTTCTTGCCATGTTCATGTTAAAGAAAACTGAAAAACCACTGTTCTGGGGGTCCAAAGTTAAGGTTGAGTATTCCAGAAGCCAACAGAAAGAGGAAAGATGGGGTAGCTAGGCAAAGCTGTTAGGTTGTAACTGGGAGATAAGTCCCCTTGAGTGGTCTTTGGGGATCTCTACAAAATGTCCATGCATCCAGGCTGGGCAAGGCATAGGAAAACACAGAATCCATTATATTACAGGTTCAAGAGGAGCCACAGTGGGGAGCCCCAATGAAGCAGGCTCAGTCGGGCAGATGGGGAGCCCAGGGAGAGTGGAGCCCTGGGAACAAGGGACTTCACTGGGATCCAGCATGGAATATACAGGCAGGTGGTGTGACTCTGTCACTGGTGAGTTTAAACGCCCTTAGAACACTGTCAAGAGAGGTCGAGAAAGACACGTGGTGGCGGGGACCAGCCTCATGATGCAGCTGGTCCTGCTCATCTAGACAAGAACGCACAGGAGGTTGGTAAGCCCTGAGGTGATGGGCAGCTGGACCAAACTGAGTGGGACACCCAGCTAGAATGGATGCATGCCAATCTTTCTGCGGTCACACTGTTTGCAGCGCTTACATGTTTGCTATGACACAGCTTCCTCCCAGTACAGGTAATATTGTCTACTTTCTAACATGTGTTATTCTGGATCCACGTGTCCAAATCACCATGTGAGAGAGCATGTTCTGTGTGCTTTTACCCTTTGAAGCTTGTTCAGACTTAACTGTCTGCCACCCAGTGCAGAGGAAACTTTGACTTAGCGTACGTTCTGTGTATTCGATAGCTGTTGTCCATAGGCGCTGCACAGATGGAGGCAGGCAGATTTGATGGTTGCATTCCCGGGCCCATACCCTTCCCCATCTGCCAGGTGCTTCTACCTGTTGTTGAGAAGGCATGGGGGTCTCTCACACAACATGGTGGATTTTCCGACTTTTGGCTTAATCCCAGCCATTGACTTTCTGTGTCTATGGCTTCATAACAGAGAATTAGATCTGTGTCTGTTCCTCTGGTTTCTTCCTTCGTTGCTCTGAAACACCTATTTTTATTTCAAATAATGTCTCTTGTTATTAAGTTCATGGTGATTGGTACTGAGATAACAATTTCTTAACGTTTCGGGGCCATTTTTTTTCTTGCAATCTTTAGGTCCTATATCTCATTAAGCAACAATTAGCTGGAAATCTTTAAAGAAGTTAGCCTTATGGTATTTTACAAAATCGCTGCATTATTTGAATTAGAGTCCGTTTGCTGTTTGAGGTTTTTCTCTTTGCCCCACTGTTGGCTCTCCTCTCTTCTCCTTATTCCTAATCCTATTATCCTTCTTTCTCGTCTACTTCTTCTCCTCTCCTCTTCATTATTTTGAGCTAATGGAGCATTTCACCTCTCTTGGCTTGTCATTCATGTATTCTTTTACTCTTTTTCAGTGGTTAACCTAGAAATTACTAATTGTGTCATTAATTTGTTAGTGCTGTTTCTAAGTTGTAGTTTGGACAACTTTTCAGAAAAATGTGAAGGAATTGGAATGCCCTCTTTTTGGGTCAATGCCTCGGATTTCAATGTTCCATACATTGCAATCCCCCAAGAAACTAGAGAGTATTGTCTCCTGCAGCTGGATCCACTTAGACACTGCCGACTTACCACTTTGCTGCTGGCTTAAATCGCTGTCCATCAAACCCCAGCCTGGGACCATTTTTCCTCTGCCAAACTATATCTCTGAATATTATTATTATAAATTATTATTATTTGGCTATGCTGGTGGCAAATATCTCAGGACAGCTTCCTGAGAATGCGTGTCATCTTCACTTTGAAACAGACAGAATAAGGTCAAATTGACATAAACTGGATTATTCCAAACAGAAAATTCTCCTGTTAAGACATTGCGATGTTGCCACGATGGGTATAATGTTTAATTTCCCAGGCCCCATTCTGATGCTCCAGATAAGGAACATGGCATTAGGGGCTCTCAGAAGTAGCCTATGGTTCACACTGGGAATTGTATGGATCCATATAAATACTTGCCCCTTGCCATCCTGACAGAAGCCAACACCTCAGGCTTTGTGCATTTCCGTATTTAACTTATTCAATTTAATCCCATTGCAGCTCTGAGCCCGGTAGCATTAATGCCCCCATTTTACAGTGGTGGAGGGTGAGGCACAGAGCTACACTGTATCTAGCCCTGGTAGTCACTGAGCTAGCCAATTGTGGAAGTAAAGATCGTCTGCCTGGGGACTTGTCAGTGGCTCTGTATCAAGCGCAGACGGGTTATTTTCAACCCATTGCTGATGTTTACAGCTGGAATTGTTTGGAAAATGCAGTTGGGAATACAGAATAAACCAGAAACCTTCGGCCACCTCTCTACCTAGTTTTACAATTAACTGTCTCTCCTCCTAGTATTTTCCTGTTATAAGTGGCACCTTGTGGACATCTATGTCACAAAGCCCATGATCACTTCTTTCAGATAAATCCTTAGAAGTAGAGCTACCTAATAAAAGAGTGTGCAGACCTATCAGGCTTCTGAAGCACTCACTAAATGCTGATGTGCTGAAGGGGAAGAGCAGAAGGAGGACACCGGGATGAAGATCAAAAAAAAAAATGACAGAACGGATATCCCAATATCTGAGCACAGCCCAGGCAGCCCCTAAGGGACATTTAGCTTGAGAATCCCATAGTATGGATCTGTTTTGTGTCCAAAACCAGAAGAGACTTTTAAAACATCTAAAGAAGTAGCTCCATATTTGCAGATAGATAGTGTGGAAGGATGATGATTTTATGGGTTGTCCATGTGTCTGTCCTCCATCCATTCTTCTGTCCCTCTATCATCTGTCTTTGCTTGGCTCCATGGTGTCTGGCTAAGATCATTTGCTGGGTAAAGGCAATTCTTATAAAGCACGTTCTTGTGTCTAATTGAGACTGACAAATTGGGGCCCGGCTTCTGCTCCTGCAACTTTCCAGGTAGCAGTTTCCCTGCCCATGCTCTGGTCACAGAACCTCCTGGGTGGCCCTCCAGAGTGGTGAATGCCATCTTTGTTGCAAGGACTAAGAAGGAGAATAATATAATTCTACCTAAGAGAAAAGACGGTAAACTAATGCTGTAACTCCATTGCATTTGGAAAAGGAACAATAAATGACGGCAAAATGAATGGCTTGCTACCTGCAGGGTATAAATTACCCAGCGGAAGAGATGTGTTGAGAGAGGAGAGTGGGGATTGGATCTCTGTCTTTCAGTTCTCAGCTATTGTCAGCCCCTGCACAAAGGCCGGCTTGACAAACCTTGGCTTCTTCTGTTTTAATTGAACAGCCCATTCTTTTGAGGTTGGTGTTGAGGGGAGCAGGGAACGGCCTCATGCTGATGTGGACATCACAGTCCCTTCATTCGTCAGCTGAAAAATTAAAGAGAAAACGTGGTGCATCTGACTGTCTTCATTATGGATCTACACTGATGGTGACTGATTTTTTTCAAATGTCAGAAACCATCCCTAAAGTAAGGAAATCAGTGACATTCAAATGCCAACCCAATGGTCACCACAGTTTGAAAGGCTATGTGCCTGCTTGTGCTTGACTGAGGTTAAGAATTTGTCAAATAGTCGAGATACGCTGCCCATCATTGATGGAGATGACCGTGCTGATTTCAACCCTCAGTAGGAAAGTTTGATAAGCAAATAGGTTCTCATGCATGCAAAAACATCCCCCCTCAGTCAGCTTCATCCATGTCTGTGTTATCTGCTCTGTGCTGACACCAAGGTGTTTGGTGAACATGGGTATGAGGAAGCCCGTGACCCAACCCTCTCGTGTGTGCTAAATGTGAGGATAAGCGTGCATCTCTGGTCAGACTGCAGGATGTAAGCCAGTCCAATAGAAACATTTATCAACCCTTCATTCTCCCGGAATAAAAGAGTAGCTTTTATAACAAACACAGACTGCCCCACAGAAGAGAGAACAGAGGTGTAAGGCACATCCCCAGCCTGGCGACCTGAGGTTCTGACTGGGGAGGACGTACAGTCTGTGTTTGATCTTGGCAGTGGCGGAAGGCATTGTCTTGGATTTGTGATGCCTGTGTTGGACATGGGAGCAGCACATTTTTGCCTCGTGTTTGCCTAGGATCCTCTGCAGCATCAGCAATACTACAGTGTTTTGGAAATATGGATTTCTCCCCCTCAAGGCATGGAAGGAAGGAAATAAATCAGCAGACAGCTACAGCCCTGAGTTGAACCTTCCAGGCTCTCTTGAACTTGGTTCATTTCTGTCAAATTCATCTAGATCATTTGTTTAGACTTCTTCCTTGTAAATGTTGTAATATTGTATCTGTTTTTCTATTCATTCCCGTGACTGCTGGCACATTTTGGTCCTCATTAAAAGAATTAAAATGAAAGCTTTCTCCATTACTTTCTGGATTCTGATGCTTAAAATTTCTGATGGGGTCAGGAGTCATGAGGCCCACTGTGAAAACCAAGCAGCATCTCTCTGAAAGCTGAATGCTCACACAAATGCCTGCAGATGGGTTAAGGAGAGCTGTAGTTTCCACAGGGTCCACGCTTAATAGTTTCTAGTTTGTCTATCATCAGTGTCTTCCTCAAACTGGATATGAAGTAATAGTCCTAATACATAATTTGGATGTCATTACTCCCTGCTTCAAACCATTACACATCCAGTTAACTTCAGAACACAAACTCAGTCTTCCTGTAGAATCCCAAACTACTGAAGCTTATTTCCGCCCCTGTAGCATCACTTACTGGATCCCCAAGCTTTGCGCTCCCAAGCCAGAATGCCCTACTCACTGTCCCTCCAAGATTTTCAGTGCTTTGCTCTACAAGGGCCACTGTCCACAGTCATCTCCCTGGCCTTCCTGCCTGGGCCCTACCCACTTTCCAACTGAGCCTAAGCCGGTTCTCCATCATGTTCATGGCTTCAACAGTCAGCTCTGAAAATGGTGTTTTGTGGGCCTTGTAGATTAAGACAGCCTGGACACTTAACCACCCTCAGATTTTTTCTTGACCCTCCCCTTCTTACTAACAGGCAGCCTCCTGAGCATGTATATCTTCTAGACTTGGTCATTGTGAGGAGGAGGGAGAAAGAAAACTAGAAGGAAGAAGGAACCTAGGCTCTGATTTCTTCACTCTCTCTTATCTCCAATGGTGACAATTTCATCTCCTCTGAGACTCCAGGTCCTATTGGGTGGGCCCATAGTCAATTTCCCCTAAGTAAACCTGGGCCACAAGACTGTCCCCAGTATCCACCTCTCCATTCACAATCATCATCATCATCACCACCACCATCATCATCATCACCACCACCATCATCATCATCACCACCACCATCATCACCACCATCACCATCATCATTATTACCATCATCATCACCATCATCATCACCACCACCACCACCATCACCCCCATCACCATCATCATCACCACCACCATCACCCCATCATCATCATCATCATCATCATCATCACCATCATCATCACCATAACCATCATCACCACTATCATCACCATCACCACCACCATCATCACCACCACCATCACCCCATCATCATCATCATCATCATCATCATCACCATCATCATCACCATAACCATCATCACCACTATCATCACCATCACCACCACCATCATCACCACCACCATCACCCCATCATCATCATCACCATAACCATCATCACCACTATCATCACCATCACCACCACCAACATCATCATCACCACCACCATTGTTATCACCACCATTACCATCACCACCACCACCATCATTATCATCATCATTTTACTTGTTTGTATGTGTATGTTTTGTACACACATTCATGCCACAGTGCACATTGCTCTGAGGATAGTTTCAGGGGTCACTTCTTTCCTTCTACCATGTTGGTTTCAGGGATAAAACTCAGGTTATCAGTTCTGGCAGTAAACACCTCTGCCTGCTGAACCATCAAACAAGCCCTCTAATCATCTGTTCTCTCTCCTGAATCATCAAATGAGGGGCTGCTGCTATCACTGGGTCCTAGATACTTTATTTCCCATCTTCTGACTAAGTTTTCTTTGGCCTATAGATTCATTTTTCTGTGTGGAACTTCTGTTTAACTTGGCTTATCTTTATATCCTGCATAAATCTTTTGTGATCCAGCTGACATTTGGCAGCTATTTGCTGACTTTATTGCCTGGTTTTAAACTGTCTTCCATGTGGTCATCCCTTCCTATAATAGATAAAAGCCTTATATCAGCCAGCAGTGCTCAGTGATGTTATCTGGGCTTCCTTGGTCAGTACCGAATTATCTCCAAACCCAGAAGCTCGAAACAAATAGCATTGACGAGTTCATGGGTCCAAAGGTTAGCAGGGTGAGTCTTTTGTCCAATTGGAGCTCCCTTGGGATTCTATGGGGAGAGCAGCAGCTGGGAAGCTCTTGCCGTCTTGTTTTTATGGAGATAGTTAATGTGAGCTATTTCTACTGTATCATTCTTCTCCACGGGAGGCCAGGTCAGGCAACTCCCAAAGTAATCGTGTGGCAGGAGAAAGACACTTAAATGGAGCAAGAACTGTCTCGAACTTCTGGATGAGCGTGTCTGATGAAATCCTATGGACAAAAGACAGTCATGTGGAGAGAAAGTAAGACGGAAGGATGCAGGGGATAAAACAGCTTCTTCGCTGAGCATTGAGGTGATGTGAAGTTCGTGCAGGAGGTGAGGGAGGATGACATATGTTATTATTATAGTGTTTCATATTTGAAACCTTCAAAGGGGAAGTCTCATGCTTGCTGACAATCTTTAAAAGGGAAAATTAGAAAAACAGTCTGTACCACCCAAGTTTTATAACGCAAAGCCAAACGAGTAAGAATTTCTCTAGAAACTCCAGCGTTGGCACGGCCATACGAAAGGGCCCCTCAACCTAGAAGAGAACCGAAAGAGCAGATCATTGGGGAAAGGTAGGAAGAGGGAGGCAGAGGAAGCAGAAGCTGGAGGAGGAAGAGGAGGACACAGAATAAGAATAAGAACAAGAAAGAGTGTATCCAAACAATCCCAGGTGGTTAAGGAGGCCCACTGCTCTGCAGAGGACCCAGTCTGGCCCCTACCACCCATGTCGGGAACTGTACAACCACCTGTTACTCTAGCTCCAGAGGATCTGACGCCCTCTTCTGCTTCTCTCAGGGGAGAACAGGACCTTCCGGCTTCTTCTCTGGGTAAAGGGGGCAATTGCCATCAAACAGATTGTCCTACGCTATACCTTCTGTGTCTGTGAACTGGAACCTCTGCAGTGTGTATAAGATTCGACACTAAGAAGCCTGGCAGCCTTCTGCGGCTGTATAAGGGAAGGCAGTGTGACTGTCAAAATAATTTTTTTGTTTTTTTTTTTATTCATTTAACATACCAATCCCAGTTCCCCCTCTCTCCCCTCCTTTCCCTCTCCCCACCTTCTCCTAGCCCACCCCTACCCACTCCTCAGAAAGGGTAGGGCCTCCCATGGGGAGTCACCCAGAAGCCTTAGCAAACCCTTGAAAAACAGAAGTGAAAGGTACAGACTGTTCACACACTTTGGTCCACCTCAGGTGAGAGCTGAGAGACTAAAGATGGATGGATGGATGGATGGATGGATGGATGGATGGATGGATGGGTGGATGGACAAATGGATGGACAAATGGATGGACAGAGAGAAGCGATTTTTGATTAGCCAGAAGTGGTGGCCCTCACCTTCCATCCCAGCACTCGGGAGGGAGAAAGAAGTCACTCTCTGTATGACGGGGGCCAGCCGAGTTTACACAGCCAGTTCCAGACTACATAGCAAGAGACCATGTCTCAAATAAATAAGCAAATAATTTCAATATAAATTTAACCCTTTCCATGCTTTGTAGTAAAATTACATGTTCTGTAATTGCTAGTTTCTTCTGTGTTGTCTTGTTTGCTCACAGTTAAGGCTCTCCCCTAAAATAGATCAAGTGAAGGGCTGTTTATAACAGATCTATGAGCCCAGTTAAAGCCGCTTTATTTCCCCCTCACCCTTCAATTTGCATTAATTGGGAGCAGCCGGGAAATGGTGCCAACCTCACCTCAGGTCAGATGACTAAACAAAAACGAACTGCACTGTTTCCCCGCCCACGAATAAATGTATTCCAAGCTGGCATACAAGTCGGTTACAAAACAGTACTCTGTTGGAACTACAAAATATCCACTCTAGTAACATGTCTGCACCCCAACTTTAAAAGGTGTAACAGACACACTTTCTAAGCTGCAGTTGTTGCTGGGAAGGATTCTCATTATGACTCTGGGTGGCCTCCTTTGAGTGCTGGGCAAATTCTCAATTCCCTCTTTTCTAAAAAGAAGAGTTAACGCCTTCTAAAAAGAAGAGTTAAGCCCAGGTGTGTTTAGGTTGGGAGGGTTTGGCTTCAGCTCCCTTCTCTAACTGGCATTCTGCACAGCCAAGTCACCACAGAGTTTGTCTCGTGCCTCGTGAGCCGACTCGAATAGGTCGCTTCTCAGGAACACAAGAGATGCTGTCTGTATTCCACAAATTCTAGAGGCCACCTCCATGGCACCAAAGTCTCAGATTCTTAAGAGTTTCGACTCTAAAACTAGAGCTTGTTCTCAGGCATTCGGAACGAGCCTATGTCATCAGACTCCCCCAGGGGAACTCCTTGCCAGGGGTCTGCCTCACTCTCTCTCTGCCTCTCCTTTCCGAATCCAGAAAAGAAGTCTGTTAATACTGTCTGTCTCATGTCCCTGTGAGAACTAACGCATGTGAAATTATTACTACAAACTATAAAGTGTACTTAGCAAGAGTTTATGAATGAAGTTCTGACCTATGGCCCCAGCTCTCTGGAGGCTAGGGCAGAAGACAGAAGGTTCTAAGGACGCCTGGACCTTATAGTGAACAGGCTGGTCTTGGGTACAGCATGGTTGCTGTTTTGAAAAGAAGAAAGTAAAATTAAAAAAAAAAAACTTCTTTTTTTTTGAGGTTGGATATTTATTCAGTGGGTTATGGAAGGGAAGGGGGAGAAGGAGAAGAGCAGAGAGAGGAGCAGAGAGGAGGAGGGAGAGAAGGGAGAGATGGAAGCTGCCTCTCTGAGAGGGAGACGTAAAAAGAGCTAAAAAATTTTTTTAAAACTACTTAATGTGAATTATGTGAGGATTTATATTGTTTCCATGTAACCAAGTTCAAATCTATTCCTTATAGCCTAAATCAAAATCAAAATTATTAAGTTAAATTACATTCATATATATATTGAAGTTTGATATGGTTCCTACAAAAGGCACTGTTTATTTTTAGATATTAATGTCAAGGATAAGGGCATGCAAGTACTTAAAAGCGCAATAAAACCAAACAACTCCAAACACATGCCTCATTGTTCTGTTGGCTTCCTCTTTGGAAATGCTTTTAGGATATAGCATGCTTCTTCATGCCTTGGTGCCTAGCCCAGTACTGTCAGCTTTTCTCTTCATAGTGAGATAAAATTGGAGGTTTTGGATTAGAATGTCTATGACAAGAACAGAAGAAAGGGATTTTGAAGGAGATAGGTGAACAAAATTCCAGAGTCATCTTGAATGTGTTTTCCAAGTGAAAGACGTTAGCCATAATAAATTTTAGTAAGTATGTGTCGCCTGCATATTCATGGCATGTGTGCTCTGTGTAGAGGCATAGTGTGGATGAGCCTTCATGAGGACAAGGTGAGACCTTGTCAAAAAGCCCCAAGTGGGGCCATAGAGAAAATTTGCACACACCCAACATGCACTGCACACTGTTGAGTAACCAGGAATCCCTTTCGTGTGATAAACAGAGCTTTCCTGGTGCTGTAGGCATAGGGCAAAGGAAAAGTGACTGGGTGTCTATTTTGTGTGATGGAGAGAGCTCATATGCACACATGCTGTGGGAGTGGAGGAAGGGATGGAGGGCATGAAACAGTTGGGCATGGAGGGAGCAGCTGTAATTAGAGCACATTCACACATGTAGATAATATAGCAAAGCTAGGAACTTTGTACAGTCAGTTTGGGAGTTTTTACAAAATGTAGACAAAGACAGAAAGCCACATGATACAGTGAATTTAAAATGCCCAGGTCGTGGTGATGGCTCAGTGAATAGACTTCTTTCTCTGCAAGAATGGGGAGTGAACTCGGGTTCATGGAATTCCTGTGAAGAGTTAGGCAGGGTGTGCAGCCAGCTAGCCCTGCACTGCAGGACTTCTTAGCACGAGATGAACAAGCGTAACCGTGCTGACCATGGTCTGCCTTTCTCGGAGTCCCTAGGGACAGAATGGTTTTACTTTGGGGCTTCCCACAAGGTCAGGGTGCCAGCCCATCCCCGGTCAAGGAATCTTAGAAGACAGAGTGAGACATCTATGGTTGAGCCCACAGTAGGTAGGAGAGGGAGCAACCTTATCTGCAGAGCCAGCTTCTTGATGGGCTTAAACAGTGCGTGACAGTTTATTAATAGAATGTTTACGGCACACACCAATACAAACAAGACCAACAAAGCCCAAGCCAAGTAATGGTGGCAGCTCACTGCTGTAATCTCAGTACTCAGAATACTGAGGCAGGAGAATCACCATGAGTTTCGGTTCAGCCTGGTCTAGAGACCAAGTTCAAGGACAGCCTAGGCTACAAAAAAATAAGACCTTGTCTTCAAAACAAAACACACACACACACACACAAAATCACCCATAAGCACACCGTTGTCATGGATACATAGATATTTTTATGAATACAGAAAAAGCAAAGACTGGCAATTTCTACATCAACTTATAATCTAGGCTCAGGGAGGGTTATCACGAAAATTATACCAGTGCTCTTTTCATTATTTTGGTGAAACAGATATAAAAGAGGTGGGGGGGGGGTCGTCTTCGGTTCTGAGAGTCAGGAGTTCAGATATTTATGCTCCTGAACTATGGCTGTGACTTCTGTGTTCCCCGCAACAATCATAAACATTATAAGGCCAGAGCTAACAGATTCGTAGACGGGGTGCTGCCCCTGCTGCCACCTGCTCCCAGCTTGTGCCACCTAGAGTGTCCCTAAATAGGCCCCAGAAAGTGTCCCTGTTAGGCCCCTGAGAATAAACCCTGTAGGCAACTGCATCTCACTGCAGGTGCCTGGAGCCACACCTCAGCAGCACTGGGGTGCTGGCTCATCCCCAGGAATAGGAAACGGCCTCTCATTAGCATGAAATCTCCCATCCACCACCTGGAGGTTCCTGTTTGCTGCCTAGCCTTCTTCCCAGGCTGGGGGTGCAAAGCTCTTGTGTATTCTTGAAGCCCCATAGAAAAGTCAGTCTTTGGGAGGCAGGAAGGTTGTCGCCGGCCTCTTTGATCACAGCCTTGTGTCAGAGTCTCTTCCATGAAACTGTGTCCAGTTCAGAATGCGATTTCATCCAAGTCAATTTGCATGTTTTCAAAATGGGAGCCGGCTCTGAAACCGGACCCCACGGAAAGGCAGAAAGAAGAGCAGGTACTGATTAATCAAATGTTGGGGAACGTAAATTTGAAAAGCAATTTATATTTATCTTCTTGTGTTTCCTTTTTTGCAGATCTGTGGTTTCCATCTCCTCGGAGGACCTGCCTGGGACCAAGCTCCACACATGGCTTAGTGAATAAGGTCAGATGTCACCCTTCACTCTCTGTTTGTGCGCGCGCTTATGTTCGCTGTTAGCTGACCCTTTTACCTTCAAATTTGAGGCGCCGCCACTTTTTAAAAATTTTATTTAACGCAACTGAGGTTGGTATTGCAGAGAAATATAAAGTATTAGGTGTCTAAAATTATATCAAGGAAAAGAAACGGCATAAGTAAATTTGCTCAGGGGAAGAATGGTAGTCCCAGAATCCTGCCCGGAAAGGGCTGTGTCTCTTGCTTCACAAGAGAATTGTGCTTGAAGAATCCGATCCCATCGCAAAGTGTCTTTTCCTTGAGTGCAAAAAGAAAGAAAAGAAGCCAAAGAGTCCAAGAGTTAGATAAGCCTTTGCTTGTGCGAGCAGGGAGGGGGGAGCAGGTGGATGCCTGAGGTTTCCTTGGTTTGCTGATAAGTCCCCTGGACCCCCTTCGTTTCTAAAGGAATGCGGTAATAACAATCCCCTGTTTGGGATGCTGGGTTGTAATTATGAAGCTGGTTTGTTTTCGTCATTAGAACAACAGTTTCCGTTTGTCTCTGCGTCTAAGGCTATGTCAGCACTCTCCTTTCTGTGGTTATTATTTAACAATTTTAAAGCTCACTATTAAAAGGGGGGGACTTTCTGATTTCTGGCCATGTGGTAGTGTGCAGGTCTGGCCTGGTCTGGAGTCTATGGAAGTGTTGGCTGGCAGCAGCCGGGTCTTTTGAATGCTGTCTTTGTGCTTCTCTTGCCTGTGGCCTCTGGCCTATTGTCTATGCACCTTGGTTGGGCTGGTGCTGTCTGATGGTAACCAGTACTAATGTTACAGTGTGCCCGGTGCCCAAGCCCTCCCTCGGGAGTCCCCAGTCTGGCTGTCTCTGGCTTCCAGCCCTCCCTCCAGGGCTGTCACCTCTCTCTTATCAGAAAACAATATTGGTAATTTATGGACTGTCACAGAAAAGGGATCCCTTAAGAATCCTGAGATCTGTGGTTCTTTATACAAAATGCAATGATTAGTATTTCCCATGCTGCTAACGTGGATGTCTCTTTATTAATTAATTTACCCCGTTTTCCCAAAGGCAACTTTTCACTGAATCTCAGTTTGTACAACATGAAAAAGATGAGCTGTGCTGTTTGAGAAGGGTCGCTACGAGCCCCCACCCCAGCTTCTTCCTCATCCCTCCCCGAGTCAAATAGTCATCTTAAGTCCTCCACTCCAGTGCAGAACCCCAGGGACCTCAGAATACCCTCGCACATTCCTGCAGGGCGGTCCTTCGATTTCACACCCACATGGATGTTTCTCTATGTGTTTGAAGCATGAAGCATTAGGGCCCAAAGGAGCAATCTATGAATCCATTTTTATCTATTTCTAGAAAAGGCTTGGACAATCTGTAGCAATAGGAATTAGTGCAACCAGTATGACCTCAGGGAGAAAGGGGAATTGGCCAGGGGCCAGAAGCATAAGGGAATTGTCTGGAATGACGGGGTGCTACAGAACTTTCTAGAAGTGTGCCCCATGTGGTCTGTGTCAAAATTACCTGTGCACTCTAGACGACAAACCGTCATTCCATAAACAAAGAAGATAAAGAGGAAAAGAGCACGAAAAATAAGCCAGGCCTTTAGTGAATGAGAAAACTGTAGCCAGATGCTAGCATCTGGACATCTTCTTGAAGTTCTGTGGGCTACCCTGTGACCCTGGTCCTCAGCAATTTCTGAGGTTTGCAGAGACCTGCTGTCCATGTCTTGCCTTCTTTGCCTGATAATCACTCACCTAAAATAATAGAAACAGCTCCATAATTTTTAATATTCTCCAACTGTTTGGATGCTTCTCAGTGACTGTAAAATCCAAGATTCAGTCATCTCAGCAGAGACAGAGGTTGGAAAGTGGCCTCTGTGTTATCTATAAAACAGCAGCCCCTGGATTCTGCCACTTGCTTGTAGCTATCTTAGCACCCTGCTGTGACATTTGGCCTTCTCTCAAGCCCCTCCCTCAGCCTGAAGCACTTCAGAGGACTCTCCTTAAATCTCTCCATGCCTGTGTCTAGAAATTGAAGGTGGGATCCTTGGGCTGAAATGCAGCTAAGGACTTAGGCCAAAGGAGATGAGGCTCAAGGCTCACCTTGGCAAAAATGATAAAAAGCAGGCCAAAGTGTATGACAAGGACGTAAAGGGACCTATGAAAGGGTCTCAGGGGGCAGAGCAGGAAGGACATGAAGGTGTTCAAATGTCCCACCCAGCCTTTGAGACCATAGGACTTTTCTTCAAACAGGACAAATAGTCCAAAACTTGAGAGATTTCCCAATAAAGGGCCAAAGCAAAGTCTACCCCCAACACATCCTCAGTACACAGATTTAGTTCACCAATGGAGCCATGGTAAAACTGAATCATCTGTGAAACATTTTTTTTTTAAAATAACCAGAACATTTTTTAACCCACACATGCCGTACTTTGCCTGCACATGACGCAAATTTCCTAATCAAACCAAATTTAATTTAGCAGTTTTCTTCCAACCAGCTTAACGGGCCTGAGAGCAGAAATGAAATTATGTAACGAAAGAATTGGAGCAGCGCTTGCTTCCTTGTGACTCCGCTTGTTTCAAGTCATTAAGAGTCAACTTAACCAAATGGAAAATACCAAGGCAGAAGGTGCCTATCTTCTCTACTCCAGGACAGGGAATCTTACCTTCCTAGAACCAGGGTTTTGGCAGCGCCCCACCCCCAAACCACACCCCTACCCCCTATACCACTACAACAAGTTCTTGAGCTACTTAAGAGAATGAGAGTAAGGGTAAAAATATCAATAATTGAAATCTAGTCTATGGATAGTTTACCCTTTGATTTCATTTTTACCATTTAAATGATATCCCTAATATAACCAAACTCAACCACCTATTATAACCAAACCCAACCACGTGTGATGTTTTCTACCTGTAATCCTAGCACTTGGGAGGATGAAGCAGAAGAAGTCTCCATGAATTCAAGGCCAGACTGGGCTGCATAATGAGTTACAGGCCAACCTAGATTGCAGTCTCAGTATGTGAGTGTGTGTGTGTGTGTGTGTATAACTATTATATATTATATAAATATTTAATAGTAAAAATATATTTTTACAGACACACATTAGGAAGATGGCACAGTAAAATAGTAAAAATGTTTTCTACACAAGCATGAAGACCTGAGTTTGGTCCCCAGCATCTTCATAAAATACCAGACAGATTGGTTGCACTTTAATCTCATTGCTGGGGAGAGAGGGAGACACTTGGGGATCTTTAGGGCTCTAGTTTGCCAGTCTAGATCTCAGGAAGAGATCCTGTCTCAAACCTAAAAAATGATACAGGAGGTTGACCTTTGGCCTCCACACACATGAACATGCATGCACACCAACCCTCCCATATATGTATATGTGGATATATATGTGTGTTATATACATATACATTTATATATATATTGTATTATATGTGTATATATACAATCAAAATCACAGAAATTGTATGTAAAATGTTAGTTGCCAAGGCCTGGGGGAAGCCAGTAATAGGAAAATGCTACCAATTACATCAGTGGATAAGTAAGCCGCAAGTCTGTGATACAACATTGTATACTATTCCTTTGTAGTTCCCAATACTTTCCATTTTGAGAGCTATAGCTATGTGCCTTTGGCAGCTATAGTCTCATAAGCGGTTCATTTTATAGGCTTCCAGATGGCAAAGAATTTATCCCAAACCATCATCACATCCTTTCTTTTAAGCCAGGGGGAGGCAGGTGATGTCTTGTCATCACAGTTGACAGAATCAAGGCCTGTCTGTGGTGCTGACAGGATGGAGTCAGGGCCCTCATCATGACTGTTTGGGATTCCTCCTGCCCATAGTCCATGACACTTCCCGGCATGCACACTTCCCTTGGGTGCAGGATCTACAGGGCTGTGCAAAACTGACCCGAGCTTGTCTGTGCAAATCTGTTGTTGTTTGAGTTCAATGTGTTGGGCCCCTTTGCTTCATTTTATGTTATATATACATCAGCAGCGACAATTGTTTTAACTTGGATCTGTGCTCATAACCCCTTTACACTTGCATTTTGAAAGGTGAGCATTGCCCTGGCTGCTCACCTCCTGTTGGCAAGGAGCGGGCGGGTTGCATCCACTGCCTGCCACTCCACGTGTCTTTATGTAGCTTGCTGAGGCAGGTGCTGTGATTTCTGCTGTAATAGCCTAGATCACGTCTCTAATTAAAGCTAAATGCCTTGGTGCTTATATAGTAAAAGGCTGAAGACAAACATGGGGAAAACACCAACTGTAGCCTGGTGGTTGGCATGCTGAGAAGGGGAGGGAGGGAAGCAAGGGCATTAGTGGTTTGCTACACATCACTCCTTATTGAGAGACGAAGCACACGTGTGTGGTGGGCGGGTCTGTGTGTGTGACAAAGTCTTGCCTTCTTTTCAAGCCGTCTTACAACGTAAATGCCCTTCTTAAGGGAAGTATTATGTGAGTCGTTGAAATCAAGTTGTCCCTTTTCGTTTGAGCAGTTAGTGTTTCTGGAAGTATAACACCTGTTAGAGTTGTCCAAAAGGCTTCTTGACATGGTGTCCTGGGTTCCTCGTGTGGTTTGAGACTGCACAGGTTGTGAGACCAGCTAAGCACCCACACCCTAACAACTTCCCTTGGGATGTAGATATTGCTGATCCAAAGACCGCACCTTGGGGACCCTGATCTGAGAGAATTGTTCAGGCTGGTTGCTCGCTGTCATTCGTTAGACCAATGTTTGCTTGGTAAATGAGTGTTTGGCTCTGCACTGGCACTAGCCCAAGTGTCCACCGTGGAAGAGTGAAGATGCTCTCTCTGACAGAAAGGAGTCAGAACTACGCAGTGAATATCTGTGTGAGATTCTCACACTGGACCTGATGGTACCGAGACTGTGAATATCTGTGTAAGAGTCTCACACTGGACCTGATGGTACCGAGACTGTGAATATCTGTGTGAGATTCTCACACTGGACCTGATGGTACCAAGACTGTGAATATCTGTGTGAGATTCTCACACTGGACCTGATGGCAGGGGACGACCATTTAGAAATTAAGCAGACTGGACTACAGATAGATTAAGAGCACTGGCTGCTCTTCCAGAGGATGCAGGTTCCATCCCCAGCACCCACATAACAGCTCACAAGAGTTTGCAGCTCCAGTTCCGGGGACTCTGACGCTCTCTTCTGGCTTCTCTGGGCACTGTACGCACCTCAACCACATATAGGAAGCAGAGAGTGAACTGGTGGTGTGAGGCTCTTAATCTCAAAGCCCATCCCCAGTGATGTACTCTCTCTAGCGAGGCTGCACTGCCTAACCCCCCACAAACAGCACCACCACAGTCTCTATCAAACCCTGTCCTGACTCCCCTTTCTGCTCTTCTGCTTTTTCCATGGTACTCTCTGACCCTTTTATGTGTGAGGTATTTATCCCGTCAATGGTCCACAGTTTGTCTGTTGCTGATCATTGTTTCAGCTTGATTTGGGCTAAGGACTTCTGTTGTTTCCCAAGCTGGTCTAGAACATCTCTCTGTCCCCAAGTGATCCTCTGGCCCCATTCTCTTGTGTCACAGGAATAGGCATGTGTCACCAAGCCAGATTTGCTTCCAGACTCGACACTAAGATGTAAGTCTCCTGTCAGTCTCTAATCAGTTCCTTCATAGGTTTGTCCTGAGCACCTAGAAGCAGGCTGTTTGGTGGTTTCTCCCTTTGTTTTGATAGTTAGATATTCCCTCATTTAAAGAGGCATTAAATAGTTAGTCCCCACCTTGTTTTTTTATAAATGTTTCCTTAAAATACTCTCTTTAAACACTGTCCTTAAAATGCTTTATTTTCTGGAAATCATATATCACACACAAGAGCATCTGGTTAGGACTTCTCTAGACTGCTTGATTTTTCTCTCATGAGTGTTGAGAGTTTGCCTTTAATATTCTCTGGCAGTGTGATAGCAAGACTTTGGCTGAACTTGAGGCAAAATCTAAATTTGTTCCTTAGCCTTGGGAGAATGAGAGGAATCCTGAAGCATTTACCTGGATGGAACAGAAAATAGCTTATCAAAGACTTGTTCAAGCTGGGCGGTGGTGACACACGCCTTTAATTCTAGCCCTTGGGAGGCGGGAGGCAGAAGCAGGCAGAACTCTGTGAGTTCAAGGCCAGCCTGGTCCACAAGAGCTAGTTCCACGACAGACTCCAAAGGCACACAGAGAAACCCTGTCTCGAGAAAACAACAACAAAAATATATTCATCTCTTTCATGAAATATCTCGTTACCTAGTTTATGTTATGTTAAATACAGACTTTAAGTGTAATCAACAATGTTATATGGACCACTTCCGTAACATGTCCAGTGGTAACTATGTACACACACCACAGTAGGGAGTCTGGTTTTTCTAGAGATGGAAAGAGTCCGTCCCAAAGCCAGCAGTTTCTGCATTGTGAAACACTTCCTGCTGCCAGCGGAAAGAGGAGCTAGCCATCAGCTCCCTCTGGGAAAACCTGCTGTCAAGTAAATAAGCTTCTCTCTATGCAAAGTCCTATGCCCCACCAGTAGGAACACCACCAGTGATACTTCTCTGAAGTGTATCATCCGATTTATATGTGCGCCACAATACATACGCCCTAAATAGATAAATAGCAACTCTACTTAGCTCTTGCTAGTTATGTTTTTAGCAAATCCAAATGAAAGACAAAGAGCTGACGGTAGCTTCAGACACCTGAAAGCCTTTGATAAAAAGGATGGCGTTGTCTCAAGCGGGGTTGCTTCCTGCACAGGTGGAGAGAGAAAGGGGACAAGTGTAATCAGTGGGGATCCCTAACAGCCACAGTTTCAGGTTTTCTCTGTTGCTGTTATTGTTGTGTGTGACAGGTGGTTCCGTTCCCACCTGATGCCGTGTTGTGGCTTATTAATACTCGTCTCAAATTTTGTCACCTCTACTTTAGACCTCGATACAGTATGACAACCTCAAAGTCACAATTACCCAGAGCAGGATAACCAGCAAGGATGGCAAGATGTAGATAGTCCAAAAACCAAAAGTTAGTTCTCCAGTCTGTTAAAACTCCTGTTAGCTGAGGGAGGGCCGATGGCTTGCTCCCTTGAAGCGTTTAATTTGGCAGATGCCCTGTCAGCAGTAACCAGGCTGGGGTCTGGGAGGCAGCTTTTCGCCAGATGCTGTAGGCATTTCTAGTACGGTTTGATTCTGTTGTGAGTACAGCCAGATGCTCCCCCTCTTCCCTCATCTTCTCGCTTCTCATCGCCCGCTGGCAGCACCTGCCGTGGGGTTAGGTGTACAGTATGCACACAGCATTCGCCACCCAAGATGTGAAAGTGTCATTTTGCCCGCTTGGAACATACAAAGTCCGGTGCTGACTACATGAGACGGCACATTTGCAAGGAGTTGAGCTCACCTCAAACGCGCCGCGGCAGTTGGACCAGTTTGCAATCGCAAAATAATTGGGGAATGGAATGATCTCTAAACCTTTTGCTTTTACCGTGGGTATGGTTGTTTCCACTTATCAGCTGTGGATTGAGAGCAACACATCCCACTTAAAGCAAACCTTACACCGTAGCATGAATAGTGAGAGAGAAACTAAATTGAACAGAAAACATTTATTTAGCAAAGTCTGTCCTTTCAAAACTCACTGCTTTGTGAAGGAAGTCACGGAATCAACTTAAGATGCCTCTTCCACTCAGCGCTGCAGACGCCCAGCTGAGGGAGAGCAGGGTCTCATCTGTTCAGATGCTGGGAAGAAAGCAGCTGCGTGCGCGTCTGAGAGAAGAGGAGATGGTAAACTGTGATGACGAAGTGGTAGATTAGTTGGGTAATGACTCACAGACTTCATTTCTAAACCCATTTCCAAGGCTTCTGGAGTGTTCGGACAACCGTCCCTGGAGGAACCTGCTTCTGCACACAGCGACAATTAGTGTTTCTGAACACTAGCGCTCAGGACTCTAAGGTGCTCTCCTTTGCTACTCCGAGTGTGCCTAGTGGCCTAGGGAACTTGACAGGCTGCAGACTGTCCCACCCTTGCTATCTGGGAACTTAGAAACGACACTCAAAGAAGATCCTGGGGACTGTATGCACTGTCAGGTTAGGGCTGCCTGAGCCAACACTCCGTGCCTCTGCCCCATCCAGCTGTCCCTGTTGCTACTGCACAATCTTCCAAGATGAGCCTACCAAGTGTGCGGCCCCCGTCCAGCTTGGAGTGTGGAGGGGCTGCCATTTTAAGGGATACAGATGCCAGTCCTCAGTGGAGAGAAAGAAACATCTGGAACATGTGATTAGGAGCTGAAGTTGGCTGGAGCCACAGAGGGAGCTGTCATGGTGACACTGTCTGTGGGCCACCGAAGACTGTTTTGATGATGTCATTTTATGAAAACCTGGACGCTAGTGAGCCTGCTTTTAAAGCCACAGGGAGAGTGAACGTGGAACGTGACGGGAACCAGAAACAAGAATGTGGCACTCGGGGTATTTCTCTCAGGCTGCTGTGCCATGGCCAGCCTGGAACTCACTGCTTAGTGCACTCGGGGTTTCTGCTACAGTCAGCAGAAGGAGACCAGTGAGAGATGGTGCTAATGGCTTTGATCTGCTCTCAAGAAGATTAGACACAGGGCTGTGTAATAAAACGAGCTTGGGGCTGAGCTCACATGCTGTTCTGCCGCAGGAGACACCAACTCCTCTGACAAGAATGACTTCGCTGGAATGTGCTGAGTCAGAACTTTGATAATAATGATGGAAGAGAAAATATGTCCACAGTCATATTCCTGGGTTCCCAGGTAATTGTCCCCTACAGTCATCAGCTCTATGCCTAACATAAAGAGCTGAAGGAAGGTTGCCATGGCCCAGGGCTAAAGAGCTAA